>NW_023397165.1:10000-217517 GCF_011125445.2 Fundulus heteroclitus | reverse complement strand
ATCAGCTTTCACATCAGATTCTGTAAAAAACGGGCTTAATCCAACAATCCACCTACATTTCAGACCTGAAAGAATTATGCCTCTCACAGGTCAGTAACAGCAAGCCATTATGCAAAAAAAGAAGCTAAAAGTGAGCACAGGGAACACGGAGGTCATGCCCGGGCAGAATCCCCAGGATTACTGGCCAAGGATATGTATCACTTAGAAAAGGTTGAAAGGAAAGTATAGTGTCTGCTGAGCAACGCATAGATGGCAAGATAAGATAAAAATGAGTAGGAGAGGGGCCCAAAAAAGTGAATACAGAAAGGAGAAGGTGCTCGGTTTCAGCAAAACACCAACAAAAAGCAGGATTTGCAGTTTAGTGTTGGTGACATTCCCACAAAGGTTTCATACACTACGTTTTAAAGTGAACTGTGCTTGTGAAAGCTGAAACTAAGCTACACGTAGCTAGTTGGAGAGCAGTGTGTCAAGCTGCTAAAAAGAGAACACTCAAGTCTCCAGGCACACCAAGGTAAGGATGGGAGACCACAACACCTGGAACACAGACAAACAGGCATAACCAGAGGTTATATGCATGAGCATGCATACAGCAGCTGAAACGGCATCTCTTTATAATTAGAGGAAATGTGTCTGTTCAGCAGAAAACCTTAGTAGAGCAGTCAGCTGATGCAGAATTATAGGAAAGGATGCTGCAGAGAGACACATTGGAAAGCTACTGTATGAGATACAGAAGTCCAGCCCAGAGGAAGTCAAACAGCTTTATGCCGTCACAAATCAAGAAGTTGTTGGGACAATAAGGAAAATGAAAAATAAGATGATGCATGCATTTACTGCATTTTGAAATTATTCACGTTAAATTTTATGAACAGAGAGGACTGCTGGTGGGAAAAATAACATGTCAGCCTACAGTGTAATACCTGTCAGAGAAAATACAAGAAGCTGTTATTTTTTTTATTCTGAGTTACACACAATTTCAGACAATGTCCTCAGACTGAAGGGTATTTTAAGAGCACATTTCATCACATTTTCTGAGCCAGAAAAACTAAACACCTGGTATTAAGTATGAATAAATTGCAATCAGGTCTTCCGTTGTTTTTCATAAATTTAAAAAAGCCAATTCTGACACAGAAATGCATGAATCTGTGGAACTAATCTGGTGTTTTACTGGCCACACAGACCACTAAAAATATGACAAAAATATTTTGTCAATTACCTTTTTTTTTTTTACATATGAAAACTGTACAAAACAATGAGAAACTAACTTAGAATGACAATAATTATGACCAAAATATTGCGAGATTTTCATCAACAAAATAAAACTGAGACAAAACAATTGAAGGGAAATAAAATTCATCTATCCTTCCTTCTGTTGTCCATTCCTACAAATCCACACAAAGATGGCACAATTCAAACTAAAATTGGACAGACACGTAACTAAAAACAAAACTAACTTCAGGCAAAGGAATTGCAATTACAACAAAATTTTTTGTCAAACAACTAAAATGACTAAAACTAAATAAAAATATGCTGTCAAAATGACTTATTTCCTGATTTTGGGAAAAGCAAATGAACAACTCTTGTTGCTACAAGCTTGAACACAACTGAAAGCTGGGTTGGGAGTTGCTTGAAAGAAAGTTTGTCATTTGTTCAAATGACGACATTTAGCTTATTTATTCTTTATAATCAGTTGACAAATTTCACAGATCACATAGCTTCAACTGTAAAGACTTGGTTGCTGAGAAAAATGTATATGGTAGAAAGTTGAATACAAGCCAACAGATGTTCTGCAAAAGTAGACAACACGCCAAAGAGGTGTTGCAAAATCCATCCCTGCCTCAGAAGAATCTCCATCTCTTTTAATCCTTGATTGGGTGTTTGAGCACTTCAAATCAGCAAGCCTTGGATAATCAATGATTATCTTAAACCCAAACTGTTCTCCATCACCACTCACCCTCCTTATTAAAACCTGCATTTAAGTGACAATTACATTTCTTGGAACCAGAGGCAGGCTTTTTTTGTCACGTCCTAGGTGAGAATCCCCCCACCCCCCTCCCTCCTCAGTGTGTCTCCAAGGCAACACCAGCATTTCATCTTAAAGTAATTTGGACAGTAGCATTTCAATAAATTGAGCTCACTGCAAAGCCTTCATTCTGCCTTGAAGTGGAGCAAAGAGACATAGGCCAAGATGTCAGTCCATTAGGGAGCGTTCCGCTCAGCGTGTCTCTTCAAATCAGAAAGCCAGCATTTAAATGCAGCTGCTGCAGCGATTTACGTGATTGGGCCCGTTTGATCATTTGTGTGGTCCGAACGTGTGGTTCTCTTTTTTTCTTTGTGTGTAGCAGAGGCTTCCATATGGGAGTTAGTGCCGCTAGTGTTGGTCACAGTTGTTACAGCGCTACTGGTGTACCCTCACTGCAATCCCCCAGAGATGACCAGTCTTACCCGCCGGTGTACAGGTTTGGATTTCACGCCTGAGTGCTTGGGAGTGCATTTAGCTATAGGAACAAACGGGTGTAATGTGCATCCACGCTCCAATTAAAGATGACTGCTGGTGATAGCTGGAGTCACGTCAGCTTCCATGACAACAACAGAGCAGACAAGCTATGAGAGAGAACAAGTGTCACTGTGGGGGGATTTCACTGTCGGCTGTGGCAGGCTGCCCTTTTCCTCACCAAGATAAGACGCACTAACTTAAGCAGAGGAAATCTCTGCAGCTATTACTTGCTCATAAACATACTATTTACCCATAGCACAGTGACTGAACTCTGCAATGCGCCACCTTGCCTCATTTTTTTGTTTTGCTTTTCTTTCACTGACAGGGCCTCTACCTGTGTCATGATAAGGAGGAAACCTCTTTATAGCACCGAGACACACAGTGATTAATGAACACTAAAGTGCAGAAAGCTTCCACTAAATCAAGGCCAAATTACATAAAAGCCCTGTTCTGACAAGATTCATAAGTAATGGACTTGGTCACCCAGACACAATGGATGCAACTAGACCGACAGGAACGGACGGCAGTCAGAAAATGTTTTATCTGACACTGATAATGACTGATGGTAGAAACAAGAGAGAAAGGTTAGACGGGTCGGTGGAAAAGAAGTTAACTGACTGATAGATGACTAAGAGAACATATAAGACACTTTTTTTTCTCAGATTTATGTTATACCATCCATCCATCGATTGTCTGTACCTCAACCTCCAGCAGTCACATTGAACAGGTCGCCAGACCAATACAGATACAAACAGAAGAAACAACCATGCATTCACAGTGAAAACATGCCCAGAACAGGACTTAAATCCCGGACCCCATAGGGCAAAAATGAATCACTTCAGAGAAGAATCATACCTCTGTGTAGAGTGTAACAAGGTCTGGGCCCCAGAACTAGTGTTGGGGCTTTAACCAAATAAGTTTCTCTTACTCGTGTAAATTGATTGTTAAGCAGACGTCAACCTCAAAGGTTTGTAAACATGGTGTCCAAAGTTCCTCACAAATATGATCTCAGTTCTGAAAATATCTTTGACCGTACAAAAAATTATCCAGAATGGTACAGTAACTATGCCAGGTCAGTATGTGCAACAGGTCCACTGAGAAACACCAAGAATGGAGAAGGCATGGAGCTGGTTCTTACAGCTTGTATAGCTGTATATGTTCAATAGTTGGGGGACAGGTTAGAGGACGTTTTGGTGAGGGACTATGTCTCTCGGCTGGCCTGGGAATGCCTTGGGGTTCCCCCGGAGGAGCTGGCCCAAGTGGCTGGGGAGAGGGATGTCTGGGCCTCCCTACTTAGGCTGCTATGCCCATGACCTGATTCTGGATAAGCGAAAGAAGAAGTGGATCTTTTTTACTTGCTCCCTATGAAATTCAAATAAAAGCAAAACATTTTGTGATAAAAAACCCTGTTGTGTTTCCTATGAATCTTGCCTGAGACAAAATTTAAAGAATCAGGCCCACACAAGGTCAATGCAAAGGCCGCAAATGACCTCCACACTTTGAACACCCCTGTTTTAGGTCATTTGTCTGGTAGCAGGCTGAGTTCTATGTGGAAAAAGGAAATGGTGACAGAATGACAGAAAACATATATAGAAATATAAACCATATGTGAGCACTGTAAAGGCACAGTCACCTTTAACATTGGTAGCCATCAACAGTGCTAAATATGGCTTTTGTAACTTTTTTTTGTTGGCGACAATGCCTTTTACAATGCCTAATTGTAAAGGGAGGCAGATAAAAGAACAAAGGGAACTGGCAGAAGTTCTGGGTTTTACTCCATGTAAGCTGGTGAAGCCTCCACCCCTTTGGAAACAGATTGACCAAATACTTTTTACTTCTACTTGAGTAAAACCATATTAAGGTAATACTGCTCTTGCTTAAGTAAAACTTTTGCTACTCTGCCAAAAGTTAAAATTCATGTTCTTTTATCTTGTTGCAGTATTTCTTCCAAAACTGACTTCCAAAACTGACTATAAAATAAAAATAAGGACTTGTAATCTTTCCAAAATTATTCTATATCTGGTGCATCATTGTTTCATGAGCTGGGCATGTGGTTATATATCTGTCTCAATCTGAGGACATGAGGACCCTTATGTTTCCCACAGCGATGATGGCCATCGTCCTTTACTGCCCTCTAAAGATCTAAAGGAACTGATACCCATGTTTACATCCTGCAGCTTTTATAGGGACTTCTTCAAAGACAGATGTTAGCCGATTCACTCAGATTGTCGAGTCGAGTTGGGTCACCTTAACCCATATATGCCCATCTGTGCTTTATATCTCAATTTGTAGCGCTCCTGGATGGGCAGCAATGCATGAAATGGCCCGGTCATGGCAAAAGATGAAATAAGACAAGACAAACCATTACGCACCTCTCACAGTCAGCTGAGATTTTTCTTCTTTGTGTTGTGACATCAGAGCAGAGAGGGATGTTGTAACTCTAAGGCAGAAGCCACAAGGAGTGTTTTAAGAAGCAGCAGAGTCACTCCCCCTCCCCAAGTGACTGCTCTCTCATCAAGGGGCCACTATTATAAACCTAGCTTCCCCAAGCTTATCTTTCTCTTTTGCCGTAGACAAGTGAAAGTGTCTGCACTGGAGAGACAAGCCACCATGGGCCCGCATGGGGTTTGGAGACTCTGCAGGGTGGACCAAGCTGAGTAAAGTCTCTTTTCTGTGAAACATCAAAATCAAATCAGCGCTGGTCTGTCTAAGCTGTGCAGGAGAAGGCTGACCCGGGAGCCGAGCAACACTCCTGCATTAGTGCAAAGTCCCCAACGCTGCCCCTTCACAGGCCGAGTGCAGCCCACCAGAGACCCAGAAAGGACCCTCTTGATCCCGAACTGGGATTAACAGACCAGCCGGCCCAAACTGCTTTCACCCTGGCTGCCCTGTCGCCACAACCAGACAAGCTTCACTCTGAAGCAACTTCTTCCAACCGGTCGGCCCAAAGTCAACCGAACTGACACAGAGGCACAGGTTTGTTCTGCCAAATGAGGCACTTGTTCTCGTCTCACTCCGCCATTGTCCAACTGTGCTATGAGCATTAGTACAGCATTAATAGGGAAGATTAATGTTGATTTCATGTAGCATTAGGATTAACTTATCAGGGTAATGTAAACACGGCCAGGACGCACCCGATACGTAATTTCCAGTTGATTGTCCGCTACAGTGCCCTCTAGCTTCCTAAATTACTAATTTGAATCTAAATTATTTCCAGGAGAAATACTTACAATATTTGTTTGTTTGAGGAAATAACAAGTTTGCTGTTATTTAATAACAGCAAAATAATGAAGTTTGCTGTTCAAACTCAGAATTTGTCATGATTTGGGTTTGGTCTTGGTTTATGTTATCGGATTTATTAGTTAAGTTTCTGCTTTTGGGATCTTACTTGTTTGGTTTTGATTTAGACGTGTTGTTCTGTTTAGGTTACCTGTTTTCCACCTGTCACTTTATCAGCTCTGTTTGGTCTCCCCTCAGCAATCTGTCAGCTCTCTTGCCCTGAGTAGTTTCACCTGCCTTTTTGTAATTAGTTTCACTCCGTTTCACCTGTGCTCTCCACCATATAGTTCTCCCTTGGTCTTCAGTTCTCCGCCAGATCATTTTCGATTCTGAGCCAGTCTGATCCCTGAACCTGTTTTTCCTGCCCTGTCTGACTGATTTACCTTTTTTTTCCGACCTGATTCTGTCCCAGGATTATCCGAGCTTGCTTTAGCCCTGTCTGTACCTCTGCCTGTTTTGGACTGCTTTTTGTGTACCAGTTTTTGGACTGCCATTTTGACCATTGAGCCTGCTTGTTCCTGTCTTGCTTGTCTGAGAGCAATAAAACATCTGAACCCGAAATCTCTGCTTTTTAGTCTGAATACTGAGTCCACCCGTTCTGTTCCGGCTCTTGACAGAATTTGCATTGTGAATGGGTTGAACGCAGACCAGAATTTGTTCTAAATTAGGTAAGATAATTTGATCTCATTCCATATTGTTTAAGATGAACCTTGGTTCTCTAACTTGGATCTGCAGTGAACCAAGTTTCACTGAATCATTGTGATTATGGTTATTTGTCTTTTTTGTTTCTTGTGTATACATAGTTCCTTAGTTTCTTTTTATCTTGATTTTGCTTAGTTCAGTTATGTTTCATTAGCCTAGCAGAGAGGATTTGTTGATTGAAATATGGTATTAATATAGATAAACAGCATTCTATAGTGGTGTTCTCTGGATGTTCATTTTTATCTCTGTTAATGTAAGAATAAATTCTTGTACTTTAAAAGAAGTTGTTGCTAATTTATTCCATATGTGTGCAAAGTTTGCTGTTAGAAGAATGCCAGGGCTCCAATCTTTCCTTTCAACTATTGTCATAATATCAGCTGTTTGGGCTCATATTCACTGGACAATATCTAACAGTCAGAGAGTTATTTAATAAACATGAAATGACTTTAAAAACATGCGTAATGACACATTTGGCTGTCAGAGAAAATTAAGTGCAAATGAGCAATAGAGCTGGATACATTCCAGTTTTACTAAAGGGAATACAGCACCACCCTGGTTGAAGATTCATGTAAACATGTAAACTGCATTTCTTTGATGTTCACGACAGCAGTACTTCTAGTACCGGAAGGATAATAAGAGCTGAAAAGTGTTTAGCTTACCCTTGGAGGCAGCTGATAATGGAGAAAATCTTCAAAAAGCACAAACTTCAAATCGGCTATCAGGATAATAGTGTTCCAGTACAAGCCCAAGTATGAGGACAAACAGGAATTTAAATGTTCTTACAAAGCTTAGGAAGCAAAGCAGCTGTAGGTCATGCTGTGCATGAGTTGAATTTATTAGGAGGGCAAGGTATGATTTATGTAAAAGTGAAACTGGTAATCCATTGCATATACTGTATAAGGCAAGTCAAGGCAAGGCAAGGCAAAAAGCAAGGCAAATTTATTTATATAGAACAATTCAGTACAGAGACAAGGGAAAGTTCTTTACATGATTAAAATATAGGAAAATAAAACAGAATAAAAGCAAGTAGGAATAAAATGTAGGAAAAAAAAGAACATTAAAAACAGTAAAACAGTTTAACTAGAATAGTCAAAGGCAATCCTAAACAAATGTGTTTTTAATCTTGATTTAAAAGAACTCAGGCTTTCCACACTTTTACAGTTTTCTGGAAGCTTGTTCCAGATAAGTGGAGCATAGGAGCTAAATGCTGCTTCTCTGTGTTTGGTTTGTGTTCTAGGTATGCAGAGTAGGCTGGAGTCAGAAGACCTTAGTGGTCTGGAGGGTTGATACACTGTTAACAAGTCTGTGATGTATTTAGGTGCTAAGCCATTCAGGGATTTATAGACAAACAGAAGTATTTTAAAATCTATTCTCTGAGACACAGGGAGCCAGTGTAATGACTTTTGAACTGGGGCTATGTGCTCTACTTCTTGATCATAGTGAGGACGTGGGCAGCAGGGTTCTGTATCAGCTGCAGCTGTCTGATCCACTTTTTAGGCAGGCCTGTGAAAACACCGTTGCAGTAATCATTTCGACTAAAGATGAATGCATGGATTAGTTTTTACAGATCCTTCTGAGACATTAGTCCTTTAATCCTGGAAATGTTCCTCGGGTGATAGAGAGCCGCCTTGTAATTGTCTTTAGATGCTTCTGGAGGTTCAGGTCTGAGTCTATCACTACACCCAGGTTTCGGGCCTGATCAGTGGTTTCTGAAGCGACTGAAGCTATGTGCTAACTTTTGATCTGTCCTCTATCGGTCCAACCCCAAAAATATAACACCAACCCCATGCAAAATAACCTACATTTGTATTTAATTTAGATAGTTGCATTGTTTAATCAGGCAGGTTGAACCTAATGAAGCTAATTTCTCAAAGCAGATAACTGTTGGAACCTGCAGGAAGGGCCTCTGTGCGGCAGTCAGCTGTGTGCCTTCTGCTTCTATTGTTAATACCCTCAGTGACTGCAGCTTGTTTAATTATGATCACCACGGTCACAGGGAGCTGATGTGACTGGCTGTTACTGGAGGAAAGCTTTGTCAACATCTTGTTTGACATTTCATGAGAACAACAAAATTAGTCAGTGAGTATTTGGTATTTTTTTTTTCTTCCTTCAATCAAAGACACAAAATTTCTATCTTTTCACTAAATCACAATAGTTAATTGGATGCAGGAGTACAATTTGAAGAGAACTCAAATCATGAGTTTGGAGCCACTTCTATGACTGTCAAATTTGTAGCTACCATCACGGCTCCCTGAAAAAATGTTTCATCTCCACAAAAAAGGGATTTAAATAAGAGCAGTTGTATTGTGCATACCTGCATGCCTTTAGTATGTGACAAATAAATGACGATTGATGAAATTGTTATTTGCTTCCAGCATTTCAACACATGCTAAAATGGCATCAACAGATTAGTTGGTAACCTGAAAGAAACTGTAGTGGTATATATTAGTACAGTTATGCTTGAAATGAAGTGCTTACCTTTTTTGTTTTCAAGTTTTTCATCAACTATTCATCCTTTTTTAAGAGGAACAAACATGCTGCTGGGTAGTTAGGGATCCGGTGTCTCATACTGAACTTAGACCAAAGAAGGCAGAGGTGAGAGCTGTCTAGGGAGCTAAAAACATTAGTAGAGGTATTCAGGGTAATAGTCAGAGCAGCTTCATGTTTTTGTGACCACAGTTACCAACAATATTAAGAAGTATGAGATTGGAGGAGGATGGGACTGAAGCCAACCTCCGCGGATGCGGAAGCAGGAAGAAAAGCAAGTCTAAGATGATCAGACGGTGGGTGCTGATGGTAGGGAAAGAGCCAAGGAAACCATCCAAACCCTTTCGAGACCAAATCCAATGCCCATTTAAATCGCCACTTTTTAAATTGAGAACATTTGAGCAGTTTGCCCTGGAAGAGTGATCGCAAAATACCTGCTGGCAAATGCAGACTCATTGTGAAGAACAGAGATCAGTTTTTAGCAGTGATTGCTGCAAACGTTGCGTCAACTTCCTGCAGCAAAATATGGAAATCTTGGGTCTTTTTGTCCCTGCCATTTTCATTTAAAATCTGAAACATTAAACAAGTAATAACGCAAGTCATTAGACATTTTGATTTCAAGTTATTTCAAAGCTGATTTTCTTTTTTGTTGATTATGGAAAGGACCCAGGTTGATGTTATGAAATTCTTTCATCGTGAGCATGCAGTCACACCATGTTTGGAAGCATACACCTAGAGATGGGCTGTAACTGCAAGCCAAGTCTCTGGGGAGCTGGTGACAGCAGCAGAGCCAACTTGTCAGTACTAGGGTGTGGTGGAGCCATTGCACCCTCAGAGTATTGGGGGATTGGAAGGGGCGAGTGGTGGGGCTCTCCATAAAGGGACTCATAAAGGTCAGGTGAGTTGGCTCCTTCTCCTCCAGTGGGCTGCCATTCGGCGCCACAAAGGTTAGACAGAGCCCTCAGCCGCAGCAGAGATGACGTGAGAGTGCTGGAAATGTCACCGACACCAACGGAGCCCCAGACGAAGTCGATACTGATGCAGCAGCTGCTCCACAGAGCGACAGAGTCTTTGTCCCAGAGCCATTTCCGTCAACTGAGGGGGTTAGAGCAGTGACGGGATGGTGCCCTGTGTTGGTCCGCTTATTATATGCAGAGCCACCTGTTCAGTTCTAGTGCTACAAAAATAACTCAAAGCTAATAATCTGTTCTCAGTTTAGGACTCTTTTCTCAGACTTCAATTGTAGACAAAGTGATTTGAACATCTACAGAAAAAAAATAACTGTCCCCAAGCATTAGCAGACAAAATGGCTAACCAGATACCGAATTACCCCCTCAGTGTCACTTCCTGTCTGTGTTTCCCCATATGGGCAGCAGCCATGATGGGCTTATTAATCCCCTGGGAGGCAGTGGACAGAAGATGAGTTTGTCCAGGCTCTCTGTGAGTATATCCATGCACCACCCACCCCCACCCGCTGCCATCTGTTTCCTGCCCAGCACTCTGGCTTAAGTCCCTGCTGAGCCCGGGTCTCTCCTGCTCTTCCTGCAATCAGCCTTTTTTGGCATTTAAATGTAACGCTTTTGAATATCAAACATGCGCAAGTTGTGCTGCGTGCACGTCACTCTGACAGTTGCGGCTGCAGCAAGAAAAAGATTTCTGGTTTCCATGGAGAGTTCAGTGGAACCTGAAAATTAGATATTCAGTTTTCAGTCCTAATTTTATTTTCTATTATTTGACCTCTTCTTCCTGTTAGGAGCTGACCATGTTTATTTCGGGGGTAATGAATTATAGTACACAGAGAGTGTGGACGTTGCAAGCTGTTTTTTTAAAATCCCCCAAATAATTTGTTTCCCTGATGCGTCTCCTTGGGGCTCTGTTACTAATCCAACAGCAGGGGAAAATGCGCTCTTGACATTCTGGCTCTCTGGGTGTTTTGCTCAAATTCTGCCAGCTCCCTCATTTCAGCTCAGGACAATCCCTTAGCTCTCCTCTGCTGCAGATATGTTACCAGTGTTTAAAACCTCCACTGCTTCAGATTAAACCGAGCTCCAGTGGCAGCGACATTTAATCACGCCATGCCTCATGCCGCCCATTTCTATCCATTCGCAGGTCAAATGTGATGTCGGACTCCAGAACATATCCTGACATTAAAAAGATCACGCGCTCATTTCTCTCGCCACTAATCTTGTCCATGTAAATGCATATTTACAGCCAGTCAGTTCCTGCCCTTTAACATCTGCGCAGTTCAAAAAGCTGGAACACCTTTAGCACTCCATGGCGCCGACAATGACGCTGCAGATTAATCCCAAAGTTGCTAAGAGAATGGCCAAAAGCATTTTGTGTTTCCTTTATGTCTCGTCTGAGTTGCGTGACCTCGTACACTTTCCGACTCAAGATGGCAGCTTCAAAACAGCCTATAGCCTTCATGGTCCCTAGTTTTTAGATGCGTAACCCCACCGAGGGGGATATTCCCGCTTCTCCCAAATGGAAAAGGCATTGGGCATGAAATTTCCCCTGACAGCTGGCTCCCTTTAAAACCAGCAGAAGATCTGCTCTAATCAATCGGACGGCCCTGGGACAGAATAGAGATGAGTCGGATGAAGGGAAGAGAAATGAAACATCCTAAAGCAAAATGACAAACCTTTATATGCAACAAAAACAGCCTAAATGCATTTTTACATAAATCAAGCTTTACAGGGTAGTGAACCAGGCGAGTAATGGTATTTGTTGGCATCTAGTGACCGCTTGTTCTGACTGAGAGAAGAATGGTCATCAAGATTTCATGTACCACAGCTTTGGAAGAAGGCGGGGTCCAAAAAGCAACACTTGTTCAGTTATGCCCCCTTTTCTCTTTAGTGAACAAGCCTAAGCCTTATTTTTAATGACACAGCCTTCTATGATACCTTGCAGTAGTATTAATACACCTGGGAACGCAGTCGCAGTTTGACAACTACAACCGTCAATGAATTTTATTGGAGCTTTATACGAAGAATAAGAAGAAGTAGTGTAAAACTGTGTACCAGCTACCCATTTGGGACTGAGCTCTTCTGTGGAAAGTAAATTTTAAGTCCTGCCATGTTTTCTCAATCAGATGTCAGTTTGGACCTTTAAGGCACCGTTTTAACACATACATTCTGAGGATTGCCCTGTATGTAACTCAATCCATCTTCCCATCAACTCTGACCAGCTTCTCTATCTCTGCAGAGGAAAAAATCATGATGCTGCTGCCACCACCATGCTTTACTGGAGGTAATTTAGGGTTTAGTGGAGTGGTGGTTTTCTAAAGCCAAAATGTTCACTGGAAACTGAGAAACAGAGACACGGCTTTCCTTCAACAACAAATTAATTTGTCATTCTTTCAGACATGTTTTTAGATAATTATTCTATTAAAGTCTTGAATATTAAAAAGTGATGGTCTGTTGCTGCTGCTAGCTAAAACATATTTTCCCTATAAACACTGTTCGGACAGATTTGAACATGAAGCCAAACCAGCATTTGTGCAGCAGGCTCGTTTTAACAAGTGCCTCTGAAACGTACATGCATGTTTCTTTTTGATCCTTCACCTCTGTGTTTCCATCCACGAGAAGATCCTTGTGTTCTCTCTGCTACAAAAGAAGAAGGAACTAATCACAGCACTGGAGAGGACCAGAAGACTAGGAGGCCTAAGCTGCTGATGTAAGAAGCCTATAGAGCCTGTAACTTCTCTCTCTTGAAAATGTCGATCTTCAGAATAATGCTTCCCCAGAATGGGAGCCAGTAGAAATGCTCTAATGGCTACTGGGAGCCCTCACACAAAAGGGCTGTCTATTTTATTGGATTGGTTAATATAAGTGGGCCCCTGTGTTAAACAGCAGCTCTGACTCAAATACAAGAGCAGCAGTAAAATGCTCCACTTTATCTCCATCTCCTAGATGAAGTCTCTGCCTTGTGTCCCGTCTCCCTGACAGTAGAGACTCGCCAGTCTCCGCGTGCTCTCCCCCTCGTACCTCTGCACCAGCGTGCAACAAACAAACCTATCTCTAATTCTGCTAGTTAAGGTCCACAGGGAGGAGTGAGGTTAAAGGAAAAAAGCGCACTGCTGTGTAAATTACTTCAGCCTGGTGCTTGTGTTTGGCCTTGCTGTGTTTTTGTCCCAGATATTTCCAAAGCGCTTGCTAAGCATCACTATCTCCAGTTGGCCTGTTCATTACTGCAGCTCTTTTCCTCTCTTGAGTCTGGTACATGCAGATGAACTGAGCATCGTAAAGAGGAGCACCAAATCCTTGCATCTGCTTTAATCAGCCACATTAACACAATGAAGGGAATGGCACAATTTTACTCTAATTTAAACTTCTGATTGCAGAAATGATGCTGCTGACTGGATTAAGACAAGCCTCATGGGGAGAATGACAGGAAAACTACTTTTGATGCGTTTTGGAGTTATTCTTTTTAGAGGAAAAAAACCCTGAACTCAGAAGTACAATATGGATTTGATATGTTGTAGAGGTTTTGACTGTGTCGGAACAGAATTAAACCAACACATTTTCCTCCTACTGTACATTTATGTGGATACGTGCACGGAACAACCAGATGGAACAAAACAGCCCACCAGCCAAGCCTCGCTTGAACGGTCTCTGGTGCAGTTCTTGTAAAAACGTAAATAAAGCACTTTATATTTGGCGCTAGAGCAGCAAAAACGTGCATATTTACTGTAACTGCTGAGATAAACACTTAGGTTGTAGTTCTAAAGGTCACTCAGGAAACCCAAATCCCAAATTCACCAGCAACATAGAGAATTGGCAATAAAGACAATCAGCGTTGCATTTCAAAAATAACCACAAAAAGCATCCCATTTGGCTTTACTGTTAATATAACTGTCTCCCTGTGAAAGGAGCTTTTTTTAATTACTGTACTCGTTTTATGTTTCGACAGCTGTCCCTGATATGATAGTAAACAATTACCAACACAATTACTATCGGCAGCTTAAATTTTCTACCAGAGGACCTGATGAGCGGACCCCCCCCCCCCCCCCCCCCCCCCCCATGCAGCCAGCTCCTTCGGACTAGGTATTAGATGCAATTGTTCAGAGTAATTGCTTGTGGTAGCTCGATCAACATGGTCACAAAGGTTTAAAGACATGAAAGGACGAGACGCTAAGAGGATGTCCTCTGCTGCAGCACTAATGGGTGACTTCACCATGCCAAATGTAAATGTAACCCTCAGTAGATGACGTGCTCGTACATGCTCCGGGAAGATAACCTTCTTTCAGATATAGGAATGAAACAGAGCATGTTTCCTCACGCCGAACTGATATAACTGCTTAGCTCTAAAATCCATCTTGGATTTTCCCCTCAGAGGGTCTGTTGTATCTAGTAGATAAAGGGCTCAGTGGGGGCTACCACAAGCAGCCTCTTCTCTCCTTGCAAATCAGCCCAATATCAGGTTTGAATTCAGAGACTTTGTCTGGGAGAGGCTGTCTGATAGAGCTCCTAAATAATTCACCATCCACCATCCATGGCTGATACGTGCAAGCTCTGTCTGAGAAGATATGGGCAGCCTGCCCCGCTGTCTGAGCGGTAGAGTGGTGTTGGGCTTTTAGTTCCCCCCTATTTTATTCTTTGTAGAGCTCATTTTATCGAATTCAACTCAAATGCGCAGCTAGGCCTGTAGAGATGCTGCTGGTAAAATCAATTAAGTTCCAATATAAAAGTCTTTGAAACCGAATCTATTTTTGTTTGAAAGGAAAAGGCTAGAGTTTTTGAAAAATGACCCACTCAAAGATTTCTCAAGACTGTGCAGAATAATTCAGAAAGATTAGGTTGTTTTTGCCCCCTCATTAACTGTGGTATTGCAGCTGAACTCAGTACAATGATGCACTTGTATACCGATGGAAATGTCTCCTGGAAATGACCTCTGCGTGGCAAACAAGTATTCTAAAAAAATAAATAAAAAAAATTATATTTTGCCTTGTCTTTCCCAGAAACCTAGTAGAAAGAAATCCAGCAAGGCCTAGCAAATTATTCCCCCCCCCACAAAATATTAAACCTTGTTAAACAAAACCAACCTTAGCGGCTCTGTTACAGCTGGATGCCACAGGCTGGGCACTCCAGATTTAATGAATACCTTGCCTTCTACAGGAGATGAACTTAAAGGAAAATTGCCTGTAGGAAATCCGTCTGGAGTTTGGGTAAACTAATTTATTCTCTAATTAGTCTGGTTAAGTTATTTGTTTGCTATGCCTGAAAATGTGATAATATCATAAATCAAATGATAAAAATTTGATTACTTATCCTAATTAGTAAGGAGAGAAGCATGTCCTGGTTCCTTAGTGCATGTTACACGGAAGCTACTCTGCAATCCTTTAAGTTAAAATATTCAAACTGGTTCCTGTTACAGTCACAGCTCTCTGGACTTCTACCTGCTGACTACAATAGAGGTTCTCCATAACTCCATCCTGTCACTAAAACCCCAGCCAGCCAAGGCCGACGTCTCGAGCGCCAGCCTGATGAAGCCTTCCTCCAGTTAAAGGGTTGATGTTCCTCTCTACTGTCACCCTGTGCTTGCTCACGATGGGAAATCATGTTGGAACCCTTTTTAACTCATTGCTTGAATCAGACTGTTTTTGAAATGCATTGTGATTATTGGCTCAGTTTAGGCTCTGGATGAAATGTGAATATGGTTGTTTTGATTGAACTTAACGGACCAAGTCTAATTTAGAGCCACTTGTTTTCATGGGATTTGATGCCATCGATATAAAAAAAAAAAAAAAAAAAAGTTCATCTGAAATGAAAATGAAAAGCACGATTGTTCTACCATGTGACAAAAAGTGAATTTTTTGGGCCCGGCGACTTCTTTTTTTTTACCAGTATGTTTGTATGTTGTGCTGCAAGGTCAGTTAAAACAGCGATGGTAACTCAAAACACCAAGTACATGGAGGATTTTTCTTTCTCTTGGACGAAAAAACTAAATCAGACTCATGGAATTGTTGTTCCATTATTGCAGTTACCACGTTTGAAGCTCTTTGGATGCTTCCTTTCTCCTCCTTTTGTTAGAAAGGCAGAGAACCAAGCAGCTGCTCAGAGAAGCCCTTGGCTCCTGATTGTTAGATCAACATTTGTAGATTCAGATCATGAAAAGCACTCACCGCCTGGCCTTTCCTATTGAACAGAAAGAGAGAAAAACAAAGCCCTAAAACTAGTTTGGAAATCCTTTTCAGAAATTGTCTTTGAGTGCATCACGCTTTCTCCTCTTTGTTTCAAAACTAAAACACTACTTCGACCCTGCTTTAGATGCAGATCAGATATTTGATTGGTAACTTTATGTGTCTTAGACAACACTTATCTGTTTTCTTTTCAATAAAGACTTTTTTGTTCATGCTCCAAATAGTAATGACTGACATATATGTAATTGCATTTCCCTCATTAGCCGGGAGCAAAGTTTTTTTTAAATTAAATACTTACAAGGAATTTGACTTGGTGTTGATGGTGTAGACAAAAAATAAAATAAAAATAAAATAAAGTAGATATATATATATATATATATATACAGAAGCTATATACACTCAGTAAACTGTGCGTTAAGTCCTGAACGGGGGAGAGAGGCTGTGTCCAGTGTCAAGGGCGGCTCTTGGCCTTGTTCATAAGGCCGGTAGCAGATGGGAAGAAACTGTTCTTGTGTTGTGAGGTTTTGGTCTAGATGGACCGCAGCCTCCTACAAGAGGGAAGTGTCTGAAATAGTCTGTGACTGGGGTGCAAGGGATCAGCCACAATCTTCCCTGCACGCCTCAGTGTCCTGGAGGCGTACAGGTCCTGGAGAAATGGAAGATTGCAGCCAATCACCTTCTCTGTAGACCGGATGACACACTGCAGTCTGCCCTTGTCCTTAGCGGTGGCACCAGCATACCAGATGGAGATGGAGGAGGTGAGGATTGACTCAATGATGGAGGAGTAGAACTGCACCATCATTGTCCTTGGCAGGTTGAATTTCTTCAGCTGCCGCAGGGAGTACATCCTCTGCTGGGCTTTCTTGGTGAGGGAGTTGATGTTCAGCTCCCACTTTAGGTCCTGAGAGACACTGTGGAGCGGAAAGACTCCACAGTGTCAATTGTGGAGTCACAGAGGGTGATAGGGGTAGCTGGGGCTGAGTTCTTCCTGAAGTCCACAACCATCTCCACTGTTTTTAGAGCGTTGAGCTCCAGGTTGTTCTCCCTGCACCAGTTCACCAGATGGTCAGCCTCCCACTTGTAGGCGGACTCGTCACCATCAGAGATATGTCCGATGAGAGTGGTGTCGTCCGCAAACTTAAGGAACTTGACAGATTGATGACTGGAGGTGCAGCTGTTGGTGTACAGGGAGAAGAGCAGAGGAGAAAGAACACAGCCCTGGGGGTAACCAGTGCTGATGAGCTGTGAGTCAGAGTCATGCTTTCCTAGCTTCACGTGCTGCTTCCTGTCAGACAGGAAGTCTGTAATCCACTTGCAGGTGGAGTCGTGCACATTAAGCTGGGAGAGCTTCTCAATCAATCCATTGATTTTACCATAACAATCACTGTATAAATAAACAGTAAGTACTCAGGTCTTTTACTCTAACAGGTTATTTAGCATTCAGAAAAATATCTAATAGCGCTGCGTGAATACTCAATTGAGGTTAACATATTCACGCAGACAGACAGGCCGTTTGGCCCTTCCCCCTCTGACAGCTGTTTGACAGGCTGCCTGCAGAGAGTAGACTGGCTGCTCCGAGCACACACACTTCTGACCACAAGACACGGCAAGCAGCGGCACTCCAAATCCACACGCAGGTTTCGGTTTTACACCGAGCTCCCTCAGCTACAACAACCCGCTGGTGTGCACCAGCCCTGAGCGGAGGAGACAGGGAACAGGCTGTTAATTCACTGCTGGCCGGCTCTAAATAGCAGAAAGCACCGTGAGGGCCGCATCAGGCTGCGCCGATATGGATTCCCTGAGTGCTCTGCAATGAAAAGACAGAGAAGGTCAGAGATGGCGTTCGTCTTT
The DNA here is from genome assembly GCF_011125445.2 of Fundulus heteroclitus. NCBI lineage: Eukaryota > Metazoa > Chordata > Actinopteri > Cyprinodontiformes > Fundulidae > Fundulus > Fundulus heteroclitus. The sequence continues at coordinate 199,563 of NW_023397165.1, read as the reverse complement.
TCAGCCGAGCTTTTGCTCCCAGCATCACCTTTTCCTGCTTTTATCCCTCTGCGTCCTTGGCCTGTTTCCGCCTCTCTCTCTCTGGGGTAAATAAAATGACTTCTGCCACTCAGTGAATCTCAGCACTGATGGCATTTGGTCACCTGAACCTCTCGCTGAATATGAGCAACGGCTACACAATGTTCCTGCTAATAATTAATGCTGTAATCATAGAAAGATCCTGGAAATCTATGGTTAGACTGTATTTAAAATCCTGGTTATCTAAATTATCTAAATCTTTAGCACAAGAGACTCTTCCTCTGGCCGAAGTTTTTTGGTAACCATAATAGAAATGTAGATCGCTAATGTAATGTAACCATATGACAACGTCACATATGAGATTATAATTTATTTATTTTTTTTGGGGGGGGGGGGGGGGGGCTGTTTATTACTGTGAACATTTTATACGATCCGTTTCAGATTCTTGCGCAGATTTTTTGGACTACTTTCATTTAATTTCTCGATGCATCTTACTTATTTGTTCTGCACCTTTAAGGTTTAAGCTGTTCTGTGTGTTGTTTTAGGTTTTTGTAATCTTTCTATGTATAAGTGTTGACTCATAATTTGTGTTGTATTCTGTCCTAAACTAAATTGAAAGATGTCTCCCCCCTCATAAAATTTTTGGTCGAGGGCGGGGAGACACAGATAAAAAATTAAAGCTGTGTTTATGTAAGAGTAACTACAATAGTCCTCTATTTCCCCACCTGTTTACTGGCTACCACTTACCGCATGTACATAACATATAATACTAATTTATTTATACACCCATCACCCTCTGGACGTGCATGTTTGTATGTGTATGTGCGCCTGCATATCATTTCCACCTCTGACATGTATACTGTCTACTGCAATGTCCTGTCCTCAGTATATTTTCATTTTCCTATGCTCTGTTAATGTAAAGCACTTTGACTTGTCATGTTACTGAAATGTGAGATAAAAATAAACTTGCCTTGCATAATAATAACAATAATTTACTCCTGCATCCTTTGCACCACTGCATTATTGTCTCAATTTGTCCGTTTGTTCATTGTGTGTTCATGTGTTCTCTATACTGCAGACTGTGTGCATTGCACAATCCAGAGTCAAACCCCTCGTATGTGTATGCATAATTGGCGAATAAAGCCGATTCTGATTCTAAATGAGAGCTACAGATATGCAGCAGGATTCAGATCAACCATATTAAATGCAAATTGGGACTATAAAGAGATTATGTTAGTCTGCTGTTGTAAATAGGGGGTTTTAATGGGTGAGCTAGAGAGGTTAGTATTCTCCAAACAGGCCATTACTGAGACTCTGTCTCATTTCCTGAAGTGACAGATGCTCCCTGAGTCATCATCTTATCTCTGCCCGATCCTCTTCACCACATCACCCTCTCAGGATTATGACACTGGTAGGGGCTGCTGAGAGGATCGTTTCTCCCACTCACTGTTTTTTTTTATCTCTAATTTCTCTCGCGGCAGAAGGCTTTGGCAGGCTCCCTGAGGAATACGGGGAAACAAAAACAATCAACAGCCATTTACAGTGAGAATGCGTGCCGTAAAGCGCCACCAGGGCATCCACTGCTTGTGTGTTTTGTTAATATGTGCCTGTAGATGCTTTGAAGCAGCTTGGGTTCAGCCTGTTGATTTACATTGCCCGTTTGACATGGATCTTAGAAAATCCTAAAGTTCTGCACAGCAACATTGCAGGGTAATGAGCTCATATGATCTTATTTCATGAGATCACAGCATTTCTTGCGTTATTTAGTTGCTGTCTGCATGTGACATCTTCTGCTGAAGTAAAAGCTTGAGTGTGAGTGCTCAGAAGCGCAACAGCGGTTTTGGACTAACTCTTTTCTTATTTTGATGTAAGAATGGAAGTAGTCCTTAAATTGCATTGTTGGTGACAGATTTTACTAATTACTCGTCATTTATCATCAGTCTGGCTGACTTCCTTCACCACTTTTAAAACCGTTAACTTGCAACATTTTTGCTACTTGTGAACACGGCTCTGGAGATTCCTATTGGAGCTAAACCAAAGAGCTATTTCACAGTTTTTAATAAGTCTGCACTGGAGTTAACCATTCGTAGTTTGAAATCTAAAATACCTGAATTGAAACATTCTAAACTAATTGCAGATGTCTTAGAAAACAGATTTGTGAAACACTTAACGCTTTGGGGGGAAAAAATGTATTTAAAGGAGGATTTAAAATTTTTCCAATAGATGTTACTAAAATCTCAAGTGCTTGTTTTGATTAACCCAGTGTCCTGTATTATCCAATGTTTTGAGCTGAGTATACAGTTATACCCATACTATTTAGCAACTGTTATCATGGAATTTATGAAGTAATCAATAATATAGCCAATAAAGCTTAAAATTTCCAAAGGAAATAAAGTTATACGGTTGAGCCCAAAATTGTTCATAGTCTGGTGGATTCAGGTTCAATTTGACCAACATGTTTCTTCTGTCTGGAAGTAATATTGACGTTCTGGCGTAGCCCAGCCAGACAGCAAGATTTTAATCTGACAGAGAATCTATGAAGGGAGCAAAAGGTTAGGGTGCTGGTAAAGAGGCCTCCCAAACACAAAGAATTAAAACTCATTGCTGAAGAGAAATGATCAAAAATGGCTATGGAAACATAAAAAAACTGATCAGCAATTAGAGGGCTTGATTACTCTAATGCTAACAAAGGTTTTCTGCAGATTTTTGTATAGAGTATAAATAACTTTCCCCATGCCGTTTTTTAAAAAGAAAATTCATCCTTCTATTCTTTTTCTTCTTTTATTTTTTTGACAGTTGCCTGTTTAATTTCTTATCAGAAACAAAATTCCTAGTTAAATATTTTTTTTATCTGACCTAGACAGAGGTTTGAATGCTTTTGTAGAAGTTTTCTCAGTTTTTGCTATTATCTGTTACATTTTTTTTATAATTATGACATAATTGCACAGTATTTGCTACAGAACCGCTAAACAAGGTCAATCCCTTTCAGTTTACCAGTTTTGCGATGGTGTCATTTTTTTCTTGCAGTGATTTTGTAGCCCAATCTGAAGGATGCTGAAGCTACAAGTGAATATGTTAAAATGTGCAGTTCGTTACACCGTCCCCAGCATACTTAAAAAATTGCTTCTCAGGGTGGAGGGGAACACTGCGACCTGGGGGGGGGGGGGGGGGGGGGGGGGGTGAAATGCCTTCTTTAGATTTAAAGAGACAGCATCAAAACGAGTTGCTCTCAGACGCACCTCAGAACAGAGACAAAAGACAGGCCATAGGGCAACAATGACGAGGAATTCAGACCAAACCTTTGCAGTTCAACTTTATATTGACCGCAACTAAATGGTTTGAATGTGAAAATGAAGAATTTAAAAGCATAGTATGCCTCCTTTAAAAACAGAAAGAGAAGCAAAGTGATTTGAATAACCTGGGACCAGATTACTGCATTATGAGGTAATTAAGTCAAGATAGAAATTAGTATTGCTTTGACCGCTAAGCTTTCAATAAAACGTTTTCTTATCCCCTCACTTTCAACTTAACAATGTGGACAAAAGCCCTGTGGCTGAAACATCAAAACTGAAAACATGCATTCCTGCACGCCAAGTTCTGTCAAACATCCTGTTCTGTTTAATCCACATATCAGTTTGCAGTTAACAGATACCAGCACAGGGGTTGGGACACTGCGGGATTTCTGTCTTCGCTTGTATTGTAATTGCACATTTAAGACGAGCCAACACACATGCTCCAAAACGTGTTAAACTATACAGTGATTGACACATCAAATGAGTCCTTTCACAAGAGTTATTAACTTTTGAAAGAGTGATGCAACATTCACTACTTCAAGTTGTGGCAAGGGGATTAAGCACAGACGGTGTAAAAAAATAAACTATGAATATAAATTTAATCATGGTATAATCTGTGTGCCGAACACTTAGAACTAGGTTCATGTGATGTTTGTTAGTGTTTGAAGACTTTATGATTAATTCATCCCCAGACTATAATGATCACTGTGTGCTGCATTAGAGCTCCCTTAGTGAAACACAACCAATATGCCTTAAAGTCAAAAGTTTACCGAGGCTAAACGTCCAGTGCACAGCCAAAGGTCTCATGCTCAGTCAGAGAGTTTTAGTCAGAACGGTCTAATCGCTTTCCAGAAACAAAGGACGATCCAACAGCTCCAGTTTCCCCTTTCTCAGAGAGCCGTCCGGTGGCAAAACAGCAGGATTAAACGCTACAAGTAGGACAGAACTGGTAACTGTGGGTCTTTTATTCAGTTGTTCTGCTGACCCAGTTCAGAGCTGCACACAATTAATGATCTGTCCCACTCCTAACTGCCTATATTCAGTTTCTAATATATAAATGAGAACCTGTGGTGTGAATTTGTATTCAGCTCCCCTGAGACAGTACTTTGTAGAACCACCTTCCATTACAATTCCAGCTGCAGTTTTTTTCTCTCTACCAGCTTTCTACATGCAGACTTTAGATAGTTTTTGCCAACTCATTTTTCAAAACAGCTGAAAGCATTTGGATGGCTTGTCACAGACTCTCAACTGTCATGGTTGAGTTTTGGTTTGGCTTCGTTTTTCTGATATTTTCATTTTTTCATCTCATTTGGGTTAGGTTTGACTTTATTTATTGTTAGTTTTCATTGTCATTAGTTATTTTCTGTCATCTTCACTTCACCTCCTCGGCAGTCAGTCACACCTGATAACAATTTACTAGTTAATTAGTCAGACCCTTGTTCCACCTGTTAGTGCTCTATTTAAACCTCCCTCTGCCTTCAGTTCAGCACTGTTTACAGATGCTTCAAAAAACTCAAATAGCAATAATGGGGTGTCATTCATTGTTCCAGAATTTAATATTAAGAAATGTAAAAGAATTTCTGATGGAGTATCAGTTTATACAGGAGAGATGATGGGAATCATTGTAGCTTTAGAATGGATTGAGGAAGTTCGTCCTTTGAGAAGCATAATTTGTTCCGATTCAAGTTCATCATTATATTCAATAAAAAATAATCATTCTACTAGTAGATCAGACCTTTTATTAGAGATTCAGTTATTAAGGTATAGAATTCAGGCAATGGGTTTAGTAGTTATTTTTACATGGATACCATCCCATATAGGAATAAGAGGAAATGAGTTAGCAGACAAATATGCAAAAAAAGCTACAAAAAATATTAATATTGATATAGTGGTAACATTTAGTAAGGAAGAAATTAAATCTATTATTAAACAAAAGGTTAAGGAAAGATGGCAGAAGCTGTGGGAAGAAGATAGAACCGGAAGATGGCTTTATAGTATTCAAAGGAAAGTTGGTGCAATGAGGATAACAGGAAGGAATAGAAAAGAGGAAACAATTATATCTAGATTACGTTTCGGACATACAGGGTTAAATGGAAATCTATTTAAAATGAGAAAACATCCAACAGGAGTTTGTGACTTTTGTTATCAAGAGGAGACGGTGGAGCATGTTTTGTTGGTTTGTTATAAATATTCTATGGAGAGAAGAGAATTATTACGTCAATTACAAGAAAATAAATTACAGTTAAATTTAAAAGATATTTTGGGAAAAATTTCTAATTCTGAGTATTTTGGTTATTTGATAAGATACCTTAAGAAAACAAAATTGATAGAAAGGATATAAGTATATTTATGTAATTATTATTATCATTATATTTATATTTATTTATTTATCTAGTTATTTATTTTTTGTGGGAGAATATATATACATAGCATCCCGATCCACACTCCACTCTAGTAGATGGCGGTAATGCACATCATTAAGTTGCTTGCCAACCGCCATAAAACAAGAAGAAGAAGAAGAAGTTCAGCACTGAGCCGTCTTCTGTTATCCACCTCTCCATGCCAGTCCCCGTTTTGCCTTGGAAGATTTGTTTTTGCTCTCTTGTTTAAGGTTAGTCCTGCCAGTCTCTCTAAAGACTCTTTACTCTACTGTTTGTTCCTGGAGAAGCTCTGCTCTGTGCCCCGGTGTCTTCAGAGAACTGCTAACCTGACTAGCTGCCCTGGAGAAGCTCTGCTATTGCATCTAAACCATCTAAACCATGGTGATGGCAAGCAGGCTACATCAAAGACTAGTCAGCAAAGATAAATTATCAACATCTTGTTGAAACATCCAAAAATCTAAGCAAGGTTGGTCAGTGATCATAAGAATGGTCGGACTGCTGTTTTATTCTTAAATGTTAAACTATGTAACCTTTCTCCTTCAAGTCAGAATTACATTACCCTTTGATCCGTAGAACGCAATCTCAACAATAAACAGAAGTGGTTGTCACATTGACGAAATGGGAAAAAGCAAACACTGAATATGTTGCTGATTACTTCAGGTTTCTACAATACCTTCTAACACCATCATTACAGGCATAATGATGAATATTTCATGGTGATCCTCAACCACAACAAGCTTTCTATACGTGTTGCATTGACAGTTTGTTATAGTCCTGGGATGAATTAAAAAAAGCAGGATTTGAAGAAAGTATTTGAATATACAGATAGAATATTTTGTATTCTGTATGTGTTTTGTGCTGTTTACGTAAAAGACAATATAGTAAGGCGTGTGTGCTCATGTATGTCTATCATTGGGACAAAAACTTGGGAGTAGACCAACGTTGTGTGGACAATTGGCATTGTGAGGACATTTTGCAAGGTGCACACAATTGGGCACTTAGGTTTATAGCTAAGGTGGGAAATTAGTTTAGGTTAGGTTCAGGGTTGGGGCACAAAAAGCAATAGTAAATGAATGGAGGTCAATGGAAGGTCCACATGATGTACATACTAACTTGTGTGTGTGTGTTTTAATACCTTGGAGTGAGCAGATGGTTTTGTGTGGAGGGTGTGCTGGGTGCAGCAGCTGTTGCCACTGCACCATTCTCTATTCTTTTCACCGTCAGGCCCCTTACACCCCCACACAAACACACAAACTGTTCCTAAAAAGTACGCTGCGATCACCTGACGTAACTGGACACCGTTCTCCTCCATTATTTATCGGCTAACTGACAGCAGCTACGGACATGATCGCCCACGGACATGATCGCCCCCGGATACACAGCTTCACCTCTGGTAGTTCCCCGGAGAAAGCCGCCGTTCCCACTGTGACATGTTCCTAAATTATGAGGGCCAAAAAGTTCAGTTGTGAACAACGACTCCTGGAATAAAAGGAATTAAGCTTTTAACTGCTTTCCCCCCTCATCCATTTATCTTTGTCTCCCCCCAGCCTCCTCCTTCATTCCTATCCCCCTCCCTCACTTCTCCTCTCAACTTCAAAGCAGCTCTGTAGTCAATTGCATGGAGTAAGGGGGTCCTTCGGGGAATGTATCACAAACACACACGCACACACAGTAGACACACTTAGAGCCTGAAGATTGCTAACAAGCAGTCGGACCGTGCCCTTTGAGGAGTAACTGTGAAAGCTTCAGAAGGGCTCGACTCGCAGATGAGCCCCGGCCTCTTTTCTCCGCTGGGTCGACTTCAACAATGCGGTTTCATGCGCTCTTTATAGCAAACACACAAAAACAGACATCTCCATGCCCACACACAGAACATTTGACAGAAAGAACATCGGTCTACTGGCGGGGGGGAGGGGGGGCAAAGATAGTAGTAACAGCAAGACTAATATTAAGTTCTGCAATAAAGCATCAGTGGACGGTAATTATTTAACTGGTAACAGTGGGAAAAATAGTTAAAAAAGAAAAGAAAATGTGACTTTAATTATTCAAATCACTGCCTGATTTAACTTTTATGTAATTTTTTTCTGCCTCTTGATGAGGATGAATCTGGGACTGAGCTGTCTTTGATCAGGAGATGAAGCAGGCATCCCCTTGATCTTCCAATGGGTTTAAGTACTCCACACAGTCGGACGGAAAGCTGACCTGAAAGCACAAGTTCTTTGCTGAAAGCTGCTGGAAGAGAAACTCACTGAACTCAAAATGACTGGTGTGATCTTGTGCAGACGTTAGAGGCAGAGACGTATCATGATGGGTCAGATACATGGGGGAGTGTTGGCCAAGTGGTTAAAGCAGCGCGCTTGCACTCAGAGAAGGATGCAAGTACCCGGTTCAATCCCCAGCACCTGCACTCTGGGTCCCTGAGCAAGACCCTTAACCCCAGATTGCTCCCCAGGCGCCACACATGGCAGCCCACTGCTCCCCAAGGGTGATGGGTTAAAAGCAGAGAACAAATTTCATTGTAATGTATGTTTCAATGATAATAAAGATGATATTACTATTATTATATTATATTACTAGAAGGAAGACTAAAATGTAAAGATTTATAGTTGAAGATGAGATAAAGAAGGAAACAGTTGAAGTGGCACTGATCAGGCTTTTTCCAGGCTAACAGTCTGACCTGCTAATTCTGATTCAGCCCAATTCTGGGGGGTTTTCTACTATAATAACATATCAAAAGGGGAAAGATGAGCTGCAGGTTGGTTGACAGAGGTAGTAGTTTTGAATATCTGAAAATTGGTGAATTACAAGATTATCACGGTTTTTCGTTTGTCTTTATTTTTTGGCATTGGTGGCCTTTATCTGACAGCAAGCTGACAGGAACTAGATCTGGGAGAGAGGGGCAGAGACGTGCAAAGGAAGGAAGGGGTAGAGAACATGGGTCATGTTCTCTACGCCTCCGCCACCACTGCACCCGATTATCCCCAAAATCATGTATCCCTGATAGGCATGGAGCAGTACAAGTTTCTCATGGTAAGACAAACACTGGGCAAAAACAGCAGCAAAAAGTCACAAAGTATGAATTTTCTTATAATGATTTTATCAATAAAGTAAATATGCTTAGTGTTCAGATTTGAAATTCTGAACTATATAAAATAACCCTGGATGGATAACAGTTTTTTTTTATCTGGTTAATCAATTGGGTAATCTGGCAGCCTGCAGTAAGGTGCATGACTTACATGCCGCCTGTATCTTATTAACTGTAGTTTTAAAGCAGGCATTAAAAGGAAACTACAGTTTCCTTTTAACACCATCACTGTCATTTTTGTGGCTTGACAACTTCCATGTCACTGAGTTTGTCTTTGTATTAAGCGATAACAAAATGCAGCAGCTGTTTTTAATCAGCCAGCTGATAAAGGTGTGCAGCAACAGGTGGGGGAGGGGAATTGTTGCATGCCGTTTCTTCCATACAACCAGAGAAACCACTTACACGAACGTTAAACCGCAGAAAAGGGCCAATGTGAACTGTTTCAGTTTCAACAGCAGAACTTTTAATCCTGGGTGCACCTTGACACAGGTAACCGGCCCATACCGACCGAGTACCTCTATCTGGTGTTATCAAACTCAAAGATGTGCCTCAAAGCATAAGCTGCTGGCTGGTGCTCTGATATACTAAAATTGAGTGAATTTGGATACATTTAATACACACTTAAAATACAGTTTTAGTATTTGGCTAAATGATCAGTGTTAATTGACCATCAAGGAAAAAAAATATGTTCCTTTCTCTGCACGGCTGACTGGTGCATCTCTTCAAAAAGCCTCTTGTGAAAAAGCTTATAGGGGGGAAAAAAAGAAAACAAACCAAGCAGGAGAGCTATCTTCTAGCTTAATACAAGGTAATGCGAGTCAGCAAAGCCGTTGGGATATATCTGAGTGCATTGCTGCCAAGAGTATAATGGCTTACGAGGAGCTGTCCCTGGATGGCTCCACTCCTTCAACGGTAAAAGGTTTAATTCTGAGCTTGCATTTCATCTGCTGCTTCTGTTTGAAATTGCACTGCTTCTTCACTGCCAATCAAAGTAATGTGCGCTTCGGCTCAGTCGTCTGGGTGCCCGACCCCGCCAGTCACGGCAGTGTCGTCAGAGGACAAAGCCTTGGAGAGCATCAATAATATCTGCTACTCAGAAGTCAGGAAAGCCTCTAATGTGCATTATGTTATATTTGGTTTCTGGCTAGCTGCCGGCGGAGCCCACGGGCTCTCCCCTGCGGCTCTTGGGGGCGTCGGCATTGCGGTGGCTGGGGGATTTCCTCGGGGTCGTGTCTCCTCTTTCCTTGGGGGGGGGGGGGGTTGCAGATATCCTGTGTCGGCCCCTCCTGGGCGACCTGCTTTAGGGACCCCTTTGGGAGTCCGGGGTTATGGGTCCCCTGACTCCTGCCTCTGTGCTCAGGGAAGGTGGGCCTTTGGTTCTCCACAACCACTATCGAGCTATTTCCTTCTGGATAATTTTCACCTAAACTAGTGCACTCTCACAAACTCCCACAGGTGCAGGGTTCCAGGTATTAAGTGTTCACTTATATACAGAAAGCCTGTAATTTATTTATGTTCTTTCACTTTCTTTTTTCAGGTTTCACTTTACACATGTCAGCTTAAATAATAATACATATGATTTAGCAATGGCATCTAGGTGTTATTCAATTGTATCTGTTGCTTTATGTCTGTTGGTTGTGCTGTTCTTTTTACATCTCTCTTTCCAGGTGATGGAGCAGACGGAGAATGTTTTATCACTCTCTCCCTTTTACCTCTTCTTTCTTTCACCTCTTCTCTTTCTTTTTTTACTCTCTTCTTGTCCTTCCTTTAAAAAAAAAAATAAAAAATAAATAAATGTTTGGCTGGTAAAAACAGTAAAAAAAATGATATAAATGAACGAATATGAATTAATAAATGAAAAATTGAAGACAAAAAAATCTGATTTGTCTCCAACTGCTCATGCGCATACACTTCGCGACGGCTGCCGTGTGCATTGACAATTCATACGGGTGCGCACGGCACGTCAAGAAAATAAATAAGCCTAAGCTATGTCACAAAAAAGGACATATCCCTCTGGTGCCGAAAAAAGAAAAAGACAGAGGAGGAGAAAAAGTGTAAGATAAAGATTTGTTTGCATGATTATTTACGGTATGTTTTTGTGCAGCAGCAGCGCAAATCGTGCTCACGTCACTTGAGGTAATAGCTAGCTAGTCATGACTCGTGTCGTGATATTTATCAGCCATCCATCACCAGAGCGAAAACCCGCCATTAACAGTGAAATATCTCCCGTTATTAATATACATTTATCTAGGTAGTAGGTGTGTATTTCACGTATTGATAGGTACCGGTTTAAGTTGGAGAAAACAGCGATGCCATCTTAGCTAGCATCGCTGTTTGTGTTGAAGTGAATGTACCTTACCTGACTCCGCCAGATAGATTTGCTCCGCATATCCATCTGGAAACCTTCCGTTGAAGTAATTTTGGGAAGGGGCGAAAATACTGGTTAGCTGATTGGCCTATGTTGGTGATAGACGGGCCAAATAAACCAATCAGATTCCTCGTCGCTCTGTTACGAGCGACGACGAAAACACAACCACAAGCCAAGCTACTCTTGCTGCTGCAGGTAAAGGCTCGTTAGCTCAGCAAAGAAATATTCTGTAATTCCGATAAAACTTGCTCGATAGCCACGCTAACGCTAGTTTCATCGGCTGAAGCCGCCATGTTCTTTAGACTGAACTGTCGCACTTCCCGTTGCGTCACACCTCAACCCGCCTCAAAGCCAACGCTGATTGGACGTTCGTTTGGTGAACGGCTCCAAATTTTCTTCAACGGAGGGTAGCCAGACTGATCTGCGAGTGAAACCTTGAAAGCTCGTGAGATCAGGATGGTCTCACGAGGCTAGAATGTACCTTCATCATGAGCAAAGCACGTGCGCTCTCTGCTCTAAGATCTTTGGTGAGTGAAGGTATTTATTTTTATGAAAAAATATACCAAAAAATAAAAATAGACTTCAATTTTATTAATATGGTGGTGAATGATGCAGCAGTTGTTTCCTCATATTTATAGGCTGCAGTAGATCACCATGTTAAGGGTTTTAACCTTCCTGCAATTATGCCTCATTTGCTAGTAGAATATGAATTGTTAGATGTGGTGTGGAATTTCTTGTGGTGCAAGTAATGATGGCAAAATAAACTCATTCTGCTCAATAAACTATGCACATATTCAATGCTATTTTTTTCCAAGAACATTGTTGAAGTACTTTGGAGGACAACCAACTCTACCTGCTCCTAAATGTTTCGAGTGTCAGTGCCTCCACAGCTGATGATACAGCAGGTGAGGGTTTTCTTGATGGCAAATGGTTACATAGTCTGTTAATATGACATGATACATTTAGCTTTTTATTTATTTGTTTGTTTGTTTTATCATTACAGGTTCATCCACTGCACAAGCGACTGAAAGTGAGGAGCGGTTACAAGCACTTACATTCACTGATACATCGGTTTCAAACTCAGGCAGCATGACAGGTCAGTTAATCTAAAAGGTTTTGTTTTGTGTTGGCTTTACTATAAAATATTTTGTTGTTATTTTACTATTCTTTTTTAAACAATATAATGTCCCTACAGGTCCTTCTACATCTGCACCCACTGCTATAGATTTCCCATCCCTGAACACTCCCTCAACAAGCTCCAGCTATCAAGATAGATCAACAGCTCCTACAATTGACCCAGTTGAATGGTCAGCATTCCTGTCAGACTCAGAAAGAACTGATCTGGTAAGAAGAGGGCCAGTGCCAATAAGTGACACCTTTACCTTCCCCAAAAAAAATCAGATGGACGAAGCTTTCACTACCATTATACATACAGACAATTAGTTAATGCGGAAAAAAATCAAGCGAAGCTGGCTAATATATTCAACGAAAAATTATGCGGTTTACTGCTTCTGTTGCAAATTATTCTCGAGAAAGTCCACAAAACTGTCAACAGAGGGACAGCGTGATTGGGTAAATGTAGGGGCTTTGCTGAAACAGCATGAGAATAGTAAAGATCATTGCAATAATATGGTGAATTGGAAAGACTTTGCCCTCCGTCTTTCTAAGCAAAAGACTATTGATGCAACAGAAATGGAGGCAGAAAGAAATCGTTGGAGAGATGTTCTCATCCGTTTGATTAGTATCATTCAATCTTTGGCAGAGAGAAATCTTGCACTCAGGGGGTCTGTCAATACTTTGCATCAGGCCAACAATGGGAACTTCCTTAAAGAGGTGGAACTGATGGCAAAATTTGACCCGTTGTTAAAAGATCACATCAGACGAATTGATAGTGGAGTGCAGCACAACAAGTACCTGGGTAAGAGTATCCTGAATGAGCTGATAGTGTGTCAGTGACAAAATACTTGAGGTAATGGTGGCAGAAATCAAGGACTGCAAATATTATTCAATAATTTTAGACTGTACACCTGATGTCAGTCACCATGAACAAATGTCTGTTGTGGTGCGCACAGTCACTCTGGGCACAACACCAGAAATAAAAGAGCACTTTTTAGGATTTCTGATAGCTCCAGAATCCACTGGCCTGGGTTTGTCCAATCTAATCCTTAACAGGCTTGAGGTATTGAACATCCTTTTTCAAGATTGTCGGGGGCAGTCCTATGACAATGGGGCTAATATGAAGGGAAAAAACAAAGGTGTGCAGGCTAGGCTATTGGTTAAAAATCCAAGAGCTTTTTATGTGCCTAGCAGTTTCCATACACTAAATCTGACCGTCTCAGATGTGGCTAACGCATCAATGGATGCTTCTTGCTTTTTTGGAAATGTGGAGAAGGTGTACAATTTGTTCGCTGGGTCCACTCAAACGTGGGACATCTTACAGAAATTTGTTGACATCACCCTCAAGTCCTGGAGTGAGACACGCTGGGAAAGCCGGATAAAAAGTATTGAAGCTTTGCGCTACCAGTCAGAGAAGGTGAGGGAAGCCCTGCTAGAAGTAAGAAGTAAAGCAACTGACCCTGTAGTGGCTGTTGAAGCCAACTCCCTTGCGGAAGAGCGAGGTTCATTTAGGCTCCAGATTTGTTGTGTTGTCTGGTGTGACATTTTGTCTAAAATTGACATCACGAGCAAGCTTCAACAGTCAACCAACATGCAGCTTGATGTAGCGGTTAACCTCGTAAAAAAAAAAAGGCCAACTTATCAGTTACCGAAAAAACAGGCCTCTGTGATGCACAGACATCTGCTAAAGAAATGTGTGAGCGGATGAACACAGAAGCAGTGCTGAAAGAGAAGTGGTTGCATTCTACAAAAAGACACTTTGCCTATGAGGCTGCAGATGAGCCTATAGTGGATGCTACGAAGAGGCTGGAAGTGTCATTTTTTTAATGCTGTAGTGGACTGTAGCATTCAGTCATTGGAGGATAGATTTACATCTCTAAGTGAGGTTAAAGATAACTTTGGAGTGCTGCTCAATTTTAGGGAGCTTGATCAAAATGTCCAAAAGGAACAATGTGAGCTTCTTGGGGAAAAACTCTCTTGTGGAGAGGAGGCTGATATTGATGGTAGCACACTGGCATTAGAGATAGAGAATCTTCCTGAACTTCCCCAAACTATGAAGACTACCTTTGAGCTTCTCACATACCTCTCACAAAGTGACATGTGTGAGCTTTACCCAAATCTTTGGGTAGCTCTCAGGATAGCCTGCACTTTGCTTGTGACAGCTGCCTCAGCAGAGAGGAGCTTTTCCACGCTCAAATTGATAAAACATACTTGAGATCATCAATGGCCCAGGAAAGACTAAGTGGACTTGCAGTCATTAGTATTAATAACAAAGTTGGCCAAGCAGTACCATACAATGATGTCATCAGTGACTTTGCCTCCAGAAAAGCTAGGAAGGAACGAGGTCATTGTTGAACCCTTGCTGTTCTTATGTTTGCTTTCATTATTTATATTAATTTTTTGTAGTATTCTATTTTTGATTATATTAACGTTTGTCTATTTTGGTTTTATTTAAAAGTTTGCTCATTTGATGCACATTTGCAAATAATTTAGTTAATATGTTTGTATTCAGAAGTTTTAATAAAAGAGAAGTATGTTAAGTATTGTTTATCTATTTATTTTGTATTAATACATAACCTCACTGTATTAATTTATAATATTCGCTATAACATTATAGGGTGACATTTGTGTCAGTAATGTTCTAGCATAGGTGATCCTGCGTGGTGGGAGGGCGGCCCCCAAATAAAATTCTGCTTAGGACCCCCAAGAGACTCGGGCCGGCACTGATGACTGATGTTGTTTTTTATTTCCCTGCCGGCGTGGATTTAAAGCTTTGTTTCCAATGCTGTGAATTAAACACCCCATTAAGCCCTGCTGGATGATGCTGCTGCTGACACTTAATGATGTCAACTATCAACACTTAGGCTTGGCCAAACAACACTTCTCAGGAGGAAAGGGAGAATGAAGAGAGGCATTAGTTTAAAGACGTTTTATGCCTGACTTTGTTGTTTTACAGTAAATTCACAGCTGGTGTTCAGTCTGAAAAGGAAATGTTTAGATCCATCTATTGGTGAGAAAAGTAACAAAATGTTTGTCAGAGATTTATTTGCACTTCGTCTCACACAGAAATCTTCTGTTATAGTTGAGTTTGTAATGATTTGTGATGTTTCAACTGTTCTTGTTTCACAGAACAAGATGCAGGGAAGATTTTTAGTAGTTTTTGAAAGCTAAAATAAATGGACAGGTTTGAAGTTATTGTGGACGTTCCTTCATCTTCCTCAACGTGAAAAGTATACATCCAGAACCAGATGTATACGTGCATCTATGCATTTCGTTGCTGTCAACAGGTTTCTGCCATAATTTTGTCTGGATATTTGACCCCTCCACTTAGCCGTTATCGTAGGAGTCATTTAAATTGGTTGTTTTCAAGCGGCGGATCTGGCTTTTAAAGGACAGTAGGGCTGAGGGTGAGATTTGGAGAGGCAATTCAGTAGGCTTAATTTAAGCCGCCCAAAACAAGCTTTCATTTGTATTCAGGACGACTGTGCTGTTTGAATACACAATTGAGTCCACGTTTTAGTAATCTCGCCTAAGCTGTCACCCTTAAATGAAGGGAAAAGGGCAACGATGTTCTTGAGAAAACCAAAAGGCACCAAGCCTCTGCAAACCTCTGGTACAACAGTGTCACTCTTCACTGCAAATGCCGTAAAACCTGCTCCAAACAGAGACATTAAAGCTTGACTGACAGCTGCTCACATGGACAATCCTAATGCCCTTTGGAGAAATATTTTCTCCTCAGCAGAGACACCTGTTGAGCTGTTTGATCAAAAATCGCCCAAAGCATGTTTGGAGGAGGTCAAGGCAAACCTTTTAGACCTAGGAACATGCTATACCAGTTGTCAAGCCTGGCGTTGGCAGCATCATGCAGCAGCTATTCAACGGTCAGCGATATTCATAAATGGTGCAAAGTGAATGGAAAGCTCTTTACCGCAAAGTAGGGTGTTCTACTTAAGACAGCTATCTCAAACGTATAACAGGAGAGGTACACTGAATGCATAAATCAAGCTACGACATTAAGCATATGGAATGGCTACAATCTCAACCCATGCAATTTATGAATCAGGCAAAAAAAAAAGGCCTGATCCATTCCCAGAAATATAGTTTAAATGAAGTTTCCCTTTTCTGACGGGAAAGATTTTCCCCTTTTTTAGAACTATTTGCAGATGGCTTCTAAAAGTATGTGATTTCTCTACAACCAGCTACGTGGCATTCATCCAAACATGTTGAAGTGTTTGTATAGCTAAAGACCAGTGATATGATGGTATTTCCAAAAATTTCATAGATGTGGAAAGACATATTCCTTTTAAATATGAAAAGTTATCTACTCTGATGAAGAGATAAAAGTAGGTCCATATATTTTCCATCTTTTTTCACAAGCTTACTCGCTCCCTGTAGGTAGTGAAATAGCTTATAGAAAAGAGCCTCTGGTTTAGCTCCTCTTCCTCTTCCTTGTCTGTTAAACCCACACTAGTAAACGACATTTAGAGCACAGGTCCTCTCATGCTGTCACTGCTGTACATAATCTGTATTACCCAACTGTTAAGGACTTGAATAACACCTGCAGTAGGGAGAGAGAAGAGACAGGCTGGTTAACAGGGGTTCCATTTTTCTTTCGTTGGAGGCCGGCCAGTATAGATTTGCTCTGCTAATGTGGTAGGTGGGTGTATTGTAGATGCTGAAGAGATGAAAGGGCCCCACGCAGTTGTAGAATGGCTAATGCTGGCGAGGAGATTTACAGACTGAACTTGGAATCTCAGAAATGAGTCACACTCTACAGTTCCTTGAGCCCGCCCCAATAGATGTTGTGGATGCAGTGAGAGTTACCTCGCAGTGAAGCAGCAGAACGGAACAAAGACAACACATACTCCCACACTGGACTGAATCTGAATGGCAGGAAACAAAACAAACAGCACTTGGTGTTGCAAGTGCTGCAACGCGGAGAGAAATGGGGCGAAGTATCAGACGTCGCCTCCTCGAAGAATCGGCCAGAAAGTAGGAGAGGGCGCACAATCGTGCGTGCTTGCAGAGGCGCAGGGTAAAAGTGGAGGAGATTTATTGTTCGGAGAGCAGGAGGAGTACTGTCACACAAGCAGAGGAATGGGTGGGGGGAGTCCCTTATGGGAAAAGCTCCAGGTAAGCCTCAGTGAATTAAAAAGATCAATTTTAACAGGGAGGGTTCCTATTTGAGTTTCAGATGAGTACAGCAACAGAAATATTAAAATAATTCACAGCAAAGATGGTTTTATTTTCATTTATTAAGGAAAAGGGATCAGGATGAAACCTGTAAATTGGCTGCAGACGATCACTGGGTTTTAATCTTCACCAGTTGTATATCTCAAACTACGCAGAGTTAATTACAGCCTTGCATTTTGTAAGATATGTGCTTCATTAACTTAGCAAAAGGAAGCATTCAAAACTCACCTGGTTACTAATGAGGCATACTTATTCAATTTAATTTTTTTGAAAGACTTTTCCTTTCCTTTTCTCACATATTACATCACCTGATACCCAGGTACAATATGAAACTGGCCGCACAATGCTGCAGAAATTTTACTCTTCAACCATAAGAGGTCTTGCTAGCTGTTTTCTCTGAGCCTTGCAGGGAACAAACCAAACCTATAGAAGAAGGCACTCTGGTCAGATGAGATGAAAGATTAATACTGAACATCACCCTGAGCTCATAGTCTCAATGATGAAGTATGGCGGCAGTGACCTCCCGCTATGGAGAAGCTTTTCTTTACCAGTATGGGGGAGAGCTGATGGGGCAATCCTGGAAGAAAACCTGCTAGGATGCAAAAGACCTGAGACTGGGATACAGGTTCACCTTCCAGCAGGATAATAACTCCAAACATCCAGCCAGAGCTACAGCGGAATAGTTTAGATCAAAGCACATTCAGATGTTAAAATTGCCTAGTCAAAGTCTAGACTCAACTCTGGTTGAGAATCTTTGAGCAGATTCTAAAATGGATGTCTTGTGTGTCCATTCTGTTGTAATGAGATATGTTGAAGCCTGTGGTTGTTACACGGCAAAATGTGAAATGTTTAATAGCTATGAATACTTTTGCAAGGCACTATACTGGGGTTATATGAAATGCCTTTCTTGGTAGGTAATGCAAAATATCATAAAATTTCATTTAACATTTTTAACCTTTTTGGAGAATGTAACATTTGTTAGGGGTAAATTTCATTGTAAAATCCAGGTTTAAAATGATTAGACCTTCTGTTTAAACTTGAGAAAGAACGCAAAGATCTGAATTACTGTATACTATAGAGTATCTTTTCCAGCTGACTTTCCTGCAGGTTTAGAATCCAACTCAATCTAGAAAAAGGCTTTCTTTGAATAAGCAGACATAGATCAGCTGTGCTCTAATATTGTCTCTAATATTGTCTCCATAGGCTGTAAAATGTCTGGCAGTTGTGCTTTTTGACTCAACAGCAATCTCAACACCCTTCTCCTTTGCTCGGCCGCCTCCTCAGATGTGCCCCTATGTGCTCTCTGCCAACCTCAGGGCCTCGCCCTTCAGGGGAGCTGAAGTAAGAGGAATTAGGACAGGAGGAGGAGCTGTGCAAGTGTCTGCCAGAGCAGTGAGCAGAGCGAGGCGTGCGCCGACAGAGGCTGAATGTGGGAAAGGAGGGACAGTGGGGAGAATCACTGAGATGCTGCAGAGCAATGGTGTGGCGTGGTGTGGGTGTGTGTGTGTGTGTGTGGGGGGGGGGGGGGGGGGGGGGCACTGTTCATCTAGGAACAATATGAATGTGGAGCAAGCAGGAGACAGATGCTCTGAGGACAAGAAGCGGATGAGAGGCGGGAGGCAGCGGAAGATAAACCGCGAGTGACTGCCATTTCTCACAGACCTCCATGAGCAGCCACATCCTAATGCAACCTAATCCCTCTATCAGCCTCTCACCTCACCTGGTCCTATCTCTCCACCAGCGGCACTGTGACAAAATGGAAGGCTGCGTTTAAAGATACACTCCATGCCTTGGCCCAGCCCAGCCAGGCCGGCACAGTGGATCACATCAGGGATGTTACTGCCCTGCCTTCTGACACGGCTCCTGCTGCTGACTTTTTCCTTTTCGCTGAGCAACACGTCACAAACCAACCACTGATTACCGATTCACAGGTGCTCATAAAGAAGCAGCATAAAATCAGCTAGTATGTAGACATGCTGCAGAGATTTGCTGTCCATATCTTAATTTTATTTCCAGACTGTAATGGTTCTATTATCAGCCATGTTTTATTTAAAAATGATCAGTCAGCAAATAAACAGGATGTGCACAACATTGATCCAAGACAAGCTTTGGAGAGCCGACTGCCTGCATTTAACAAGAGCTGAACAAAAGACGCTGGTAAGGAAAGTTTTTTTCTATTATTCTACCTCAAATTCCCATGAATTATTTTTCAACTCGTTCATCATTTCCCTGTATGAAATAAATTCCATTGTTAACTAAAATGGGTAATAGTTTATCGGTCATTAAAAGGTGTTCAAAATACTTTACACCGTAGGTTGTTACACAAGTACTTGATGCTTTGTTTTTTTCACATCTTGATTATTGCTCAGTGGTTTGGTCAAATACTTCATCAATTAATATAAAAAAAACTACAAGTAATTCAGAATAAAGCTGCACTTGTTGCCCTTTCATGTGGGTTTAGATCAAATGTGAACAAAATGCATGATAGTCTTTTATGGTTAAAAGTTAAAAACAGATTGGTGTATTCAGTAATGGTATTTCTATATAATGTTATAACAAATAAAACGCCTTTCATTTTATATACAAAACTATCCTTTAGTACTGATACACATTATTATCTAACAAGACATGCAGTAGGAGGTAGTTTTATTTTACCTAGAGTTAAAACAAAATCAATTCAACGTTCAGTTAGGTACAGGGCAATGTGTGAATGGAATTCACTCCCAAAGACTATCATACAACAAAACACTCTCTATGGTTTCAAAACTGCACTTAAGAAATATTACCTTCAAAGAAATTTGGATAGTTAATGTTACTTTTTTTAAGGAGATATTGTGTAGGGTTCTTGTTAGCTAGTTCTTTGATATAGATCTATCTGGAGTAGCAAAATTTTATGTTAATTATGTTTATTTATTTATGTTACTTTTTAATGATAAAAGGCGTTAAATGTAAATATGAATTACGTTTTGTGTAAATGTTTTGTATGTATAGTGTGTAATGTGATGTAATACATTGTATTGTCACGTGGAAGACTGAAGGACCCCAGGAAGAATAGCTTTTAGCTGATGCTGAAGCTAATCGGGATCCTAATAAAACAAACAAACAAACAAACAAGGAAAGCAGCAAATACTCCGTTGTAGCTTTGCTCTTACTAACATGCATAATGCAGCACTTTCACAGCAAGATTCAAAAAACAAGACTTAATTTTGCTAGCAAAACTTCTTTGTACTTGCATTACTTTAAAACAACATTTTATAACCGTTTAAGAGGGAGAAAAAAATCCCATTCAAAATATTATATGAACTATTTTTTTAAGGTTATGAGATTATGCATGCTGCAAACTGATTAAAAAACTTCTTTTAAAATCACAGAACACAGGATCTCTACAGGGAGCCATGGTGCTGGCAGCATCAGGCATCAAGGAGACTTAACAAGAAGCTTTAAGCGCATGCTCCATATGCTTCCTTTGTTTTATTTGGTGTTTTTCTGAGAGATTTACAGAATCACCTTTCTATAAGACATTTTTACAATGGACAAATTTTACAAAAAGTTTATAGAAACGTGGATAAGGCCTAAAACAAATCCTTTCTAAAGATGGTGCATACCAAACTGTCAATCAATAGTAATTTGAATGAGTAAAAGAAACCCGTGTGTGTGGGAGCGCTAAACTGGCTTCTTAAGACCGGCCAAGAGTGTATAGGATCTATTTTTTTTTTTTTAAAAGATGCTGAAATAAATTCTGCTTCAACATACACCTTTTCTGTCTCTGTGATTATGCTCAAAGACTGGGTTGTTTTATTTTATTTAATCTTTTTGACAAATGTTTAAAAAAAAAATGAAAGATGAGAATAATTTTATCCTTCAACCTTTAATTTGTTGCAAACATTGTTGGGTAAAACCACCCTTGTTCCTACATATATATATATATATATATATATATATATATATATATATATATATATATATATATATATATATATATATATATATAAAAAACCGTTCTATGGTTTTCCAGACTGAGCTACTTTTTTCTATTACAATTATGAAATATGAATCAAAACCCACTATCTTTATTTCAGCCGAATAATCAACATAGTGCTGAAGTTTGTTTCTTATACAGCTGTGAGGTAAAACGTTATTTCACTGAAAAAGGAAAAACATAAAAGCCGTGGTGGTATTTTTGTATGGTATATCTTCTAGAGACTTTGTAATAGTCCGTACGAAGTGTCAAAATCGCCCTTTCATTTGACGGACATTACAGTAAGTGTATCTGACCCTGAATAAAACGAAATAATAAAATAAAACGGTAATATAAGACTCCACAATAACAATAATAATAAGCGGGGATTCAGTTCAAGGAAACACAAGACGCGCCCTCGTCCACATTAACAAAAATGGCTCCGGAGATATTAAATGTCTCGCAGCAAGGGGGGGGGGGGTCGACGGACGGAAATAGGAGTTATAAAACCTCAGCATCATCCACAGCGCTCGTAGAGCCTGCTGCCCGGCTAAAACACGGACTCCCTTCAGCCTTGCATAAAACCGTTCCTCCTAGCCTCACTTCAGGCAACCAGGATATAAATAAATATACGCCACCGCAGCCAGCACGTAAACATCTCATTATGCCGCTGTCCAGTACTTACGAAGCAAAGGAGAAAAAAAAAATGAGAATCCCGTGCCCCCAGCTTAATCCTATTTGAGCTTTGTTAATAACTCTTACCGTGTCTCGGCTCCTTTTCCCGGTTGAGGTCGGTGTCTCTGGCTGATATCGGTGCGTATTCTCTGTATATTCGAGTGTCTGGGAGTCGGGTGTGCGCTGGTGCTGATGGTGAGCCGCAGCTTCGGTCCCTCCGCTCGGATTGTGGTGCTGAAGTGGACAGCGCTTCGAGCTGCTCCGGGAACAAAACCCCCTATTTGGGCTTCTCCGCCCTGGCTGCCGTGCATAGCGCCCCCTGTCAGAGCGGAGGTGTGCTCACAGTACAAAGGTGACATTGAACACGAGGAAACAGTTGTTCCGATTTTATAAGGATTTAATTTTTAGAGATACCTTTGTTGTGATTGGTTAAATTATCAAATACTCAACCCAATGTACAATATTGTGATTCAAAGACATTTTAGAGCGTTGCTTGTCACATAATTTCACTGGAATGACTGTTAGTAGTTTCCATTGACTCAACCATACTGCTAAAAAAAATAAAAAAATAAAAGGGAACACTAAAATAACATCCAAGATCTGAATGAATGAAATATTCTCATTAAATACATTGTTCTTTACATAGTTGAACGTGCTGACAACAAAAGTCACATCAAAACTATCAATGGAAATCAAATTTATTAACCCATGGAGGTCTGGATTTGGAGTCACACTCAAAATTAAAGTGGAAAAACACACTACAGGTGTATCCAACTTAGATGCGGTGTCCTTTAAATAAGTCAAAATGAGGCTCAGTAGCGTGTGTGGTCTCCACGTGCCTGTATGGCCTACAACGTCTGGGCATGCTCCTGATGAGGTGGCGGATGGTCTCCTGAGGGATCTCCTCCCAGACCTGGACTAACGCATCTGCCAACTCCTGCACAGTCTGTGGTGCAACATAACTCTGGCGAGTACATGGAGGGCTCTGTGGCCCCCCAAAGAAACCCCCCCCCCCCCCAAACACCATTACTGACCCACTGTCAAAACGGTCATGCTGGAGGATGTTGCAGACAGTAAAACATTCTCCATGGCATCTCCAGACTCTGTCATGTCTGTCACATGTGCTCAGTGTAAACCTGCTTTCATCTATGAAGAGCACAGGGCACCAGTGGGGAAAATGCTAAACATCCAGTTGGGCTGTAAGCATAACCTCTGAGATGCACTACCCGAGCCACTTGTGTAGGAAGTGACCAAAACATCAGGCAGAAAGCAGAGGAATTGAGATGTAGGCCGTTTCTCAATATGCGTTCTTGAGCGTTCTCGTGTGCTCGTGACACGTCATCAGCCTCAGCCCGAGCACTGTTCCAATGCTGAGAACGCCAAATCGAGAACGCGCCGAATTCCCCGGATGTTGTTCTCGCCCGCCCTCTTTATCGAGCATGCATCAGAGCAGACTTGTGCGTTCTTCAGACTGACCGCTTGCCCAGAATGCACCGCGGCCGCAGCTTGATTCGAGATAGCGCAAACAGAGCTCACAGCGGTAAGTTAAAAATTCCCTTTTCTGCTGCTGTTGTTCTTCAAAAGTACGTTTTAAGATCGTTTGAGGCGAGAACATTATACTTTTAAGCTTCCCTATGTGGCCTGTTTACAGAGTTAGTGCGTAATTTAAAAAAAAGTAGTGTGCATAATACCGCTGGTTATGATTTATTTGTTTTGTGTTTATCTGACTGACGTGTGTTGCTTTATTAACTCAATACTTGCTGGAATAAATTGTAAATGTCTGCCAAGGATGACAGCAGCATATAAAATAAATAAATAAATACATTCTATAAATGTTTTTCCTATCTAAGTGAGTTTCTTCTGAGTCAGGACACAAATAATTGAGAGGAGAAAGAGGGAAAGAAAACAATAGTAATAATAGTATATAAAAAAGACATTTATTTTATACAAATGTTTTATCTTTGGAACAGAATGAAGGTGTAATATATTCAATAAATTATTAAGTTATTAACATGGTTTAAAACAAAGAAATAACTCCTATTAAGATCTCATACAAATAGACAATGCTTATAAACTTACAATTAAAAATAGTTGGAATGGAAATTATTTAACGATTATTTAATGTATTTTCACAGGTGGTGAAAAAATCAAATGAAGCAGCATGTGAACATGACTCCAACTGATCTACATTAGGTCAGGTGTAGTCAGGTTCACTTAAACATGCAGCCAGCTGGAGCCGCTCCCTGTCTTCAGCCGCTGGATGGTCATCCTCCTCTGGGTCAACCTCCTCATCCTCCACGTCCAGCTGGTCCCCTGCCTCTATACTAATATTGTGAAGGATGCAGCAGGCGGCGATTACTTTTGGGGCAAATGTCGGGCGGACCTCCAGCGCCCTTAAGAAGATGGAACACCACTGTGTCTTCAGAGCACCAAAGACACGCTCAGTGATGTTTATCAGCCTTGGCATGGTGTCTGTTGTAGCATTCCTACACTTGACCTGTACCAAATATAAAATTAACTTGTAATTTAGGTAATATGCTGATATGTCTTAATCTTCTATCCAATTTATATAATCTATGTATCAATTGTGTGTCATTGCTGGCTCTATTTAAGGACAAGAAGGTAAGAGATCTTACTGGCAAGCTGTTTCCCTATAGGATGCACCACAGGCCAACCAGTAGAGGGTGACCAGCACCTCTATCTCCTGTAGCCATCCATGGACCTTCTGGATGGACAGCAGCTGAAGGAGGAGGACGATGGTGGCTCTGTTTAGCTAGAAGGCTGGTTTCAGGTCCCCTTCATTAAAAAATATTTGGAGGATTGGCACAGAGGGGTTTATCCTCACATATTTTGTTTCTGTTTCTTCCTGTAAATAAAAAATGCCAAATGTTACCATAATTTTTTTTTTCAATTCTCACCTTTTTACAATATAAAACTATAACTGCTTAACATGCAGATTATTATAGTTCTCAAGAAAGAAAAGGTAAAATGTATAGTGTTGTAAAACTAGTCAAGTATAGTAAATGTAACAAATGGCTTCCCTTCTCTGGTATTTTTACCATTTCACTGAAAAATGAGCTGAAATAACTGCACATAATTTATAGATTAATCACTGTAAAGGTGGACAGACATAAAAATGTGTTTTTTTCCATTTCTTAATGATCAATGCTGTGAAGATCAGTAGGTGCAATAAAGTAGCTTAACTTTACTGTCACACTGTTTCTAATGTTAAAATTGGGTCTTCATTTTAATTATTTTTAGAAAAATAGTCACAATTTCAACCTGATCACGTTTTTAATACCATCTTCAATGTCTTTTTAAAGATAAAAGTAGGAAATAGGCTGTCAATCTTTAAATGCCTACCAGTTGGCAATAGATGGGTGAGCAAAGCCTGCCTTCTGAGCCTCCTCTTCTGCATCAATCTTCTCCTTGCTCGGATTTGTCTCCTCAGCTGCATCACCTCCTCTTCAGCCTGCTGGTAAAGCTGACCAACGACCGAAGCAACAGCAATATTGCTTGTATCGCTCATTTTGCTTCTACAAAGTGCTGATTTTTAAAGAAGATTCAATCGCCTCTGCTACAACAATTACAACTCCCCAGAAATTCCCGCTATTGCTGGTTTTATACCCACAGTTCTGTAATTATTTTAGATATTTTTTATACTTTTTAGAAATTTATTTAAATAAAAAACGTTTTCAATAAGATATAATGGTGTAGTGTATAAATAGTTTTGAACGTTAAAGGAATGCTCAAGCGCTGTGGGTGTGATGACGTCACGAGTATACTTCTGTTCCAATGCACAATACGTGCTGCGTGCAATCAAAACCTTGTATAAAAATGCTAATTGTTCAATCAAGCTTCATACTGGTACCTCTCCCAGATTCGATCTTAAGCAAGGAGTGAGGCAAGGTTGCCCGGTGTCCCCATACCTCTTTTTGATCTGCTCTCAATTACTTACAGATTTCATTAAACTCAACCACTTGAAAGGTATCACTATTGCTGAAAAAGAGATTATAATTAGTCAATTAGCTGACGATACCACTTTATTCCTAAAAGATGCTTCTCAGGTTTCTTTAGCAATTAATACAGTTGAGAAATTTTCTAGAGCGTCTGGACTCTACCTTAACATTGGTAAATGTGAACTTTTAGCCCTTATAAATTGTAACACATCCTCCATCTATAATATTCCTGTAAAAGACTCTGTCACCTATCTCGGCATAAAGATCAACAAAGATCAAATCTCTAGAAATGCTCTGAATTTTAACCCTATTATAGAAAATGTACAAAAGAAACTCAATTCTTGGCTCCAAAGAGATTTATCAATTCAAGGAAGAATTTTATTAGCAAAAGCAGAAGGTATCTCCCGTTTAACTTATCCAGCTTTGTGTCTTTCTGTAAATAAACAAACATCTGACATCATTGATAAAATGCTTTACAGATTTGTATGGAAAAATAGAATTCATTATATCAGGAAATCAGTTTTAATGAACTCATTGGAACTTGGTGGCCTCAATTTTCTTGATTTTTCGACCTTAAACAATACATTCAAAATAAATTGGATTAAACAGTTTCTTAAAAATTCATCCTCAATCTGGAATTTTATACCAAACTATTTATTCTCAAAACTTGGTGGCCTTAAATTTATTCTTCTTTGCAACTACAACATTGAAAAACTCCCTATAAAGTTATCTAATTTCCACAAACAAATGCTTCTGTCCTGGTCTCTAATTTACAAACACAATTTTTCGCCCCATCGCTATTATATTTGGAACAATGGAGACATTCTGTACAAACATAAATCTTTGTTCTTGGAAAATTGGTTTGAACATGGAATCATTTTAGTTCAGCAGCTTTTCAGTCCTGATGGAGTCTTAATGTCATATTCTGAACTTCTAGAAAAGTTTGGTCTCCCCATACCTCCTAAAGAATATGCACTTGTTTTTGATGCCATCCCGTCTGGTGTCATAATGCTTTTTAAATCTTCTAGAACTTCTGCTCTGACTCCACCGGATCTGGACCCTGCTAACACTAATGTTGGTCAAATCTGTTTTTCTACTATAAAACGAAAGAACAACCGTGATATACGTGCCTTATTCCAGAAGGACATTGTCTCTGCTCCAAATGCTATTTCGTATTGGAATAACTTTGCCTCCAACCTGGACTGGGGAAAAATCTGGTGTCTTCCATCTAAATATTTGATTATTAATAAGATCAAAGAAGTATCTTTTAAGATTATCCATCGTTTTTATCCCTGTAAATTTTTCCTGCAACGATACAAAAAAGACATTGACACAAACTGTTCATTCTGCCAACTCCATGAAGAAGATCTCTGTCATTTATTCTGGTCATGTAATTTCTCATATATTTTCTGGCAAGATATTTGTACATTTATTTCCCAAACAATTCTTGATGGCTTTTCTCTTAACTATATAAATGTGTTGTTTGGATTCTTCTCTTATCCCACTAATAAAACTAAACATTTTTATATTATCAATCTAATTTTATTCGTTGCCAAATATCATATACATAAATCTAAATTTTCAAATCAGAAACCTCGCTTTGCAGCCTTTAGAGAGGAATTCAAACAATATATTAGATCTCTCGAATATTCAAAAAATAGAAAAGCCATTAAGACAATGGATTTGTGCTCTTACTTTAATATCTTTCTGAGTTAATTTTTCATTTATTTATTGGCTTTTCGATTTGTTTGTGCTTGATATGTAACACCCTGGCATTACTGTCTTGTCTGTTTTATTACTCATTTGTATTGTTAATTTTGCTTGTTTGTAAACCCCTTTATTATCAATAAAAAAACAAAACAAAAAAAAAACAAAAAAAAAAACAATACGTGCTGCGTGCTCGCGTTCTCGTCAAGTCCGATCTTCCTGTGTTCTTGCTAATTTCCTCTAGTTTCCACCTGGTGTCTATTCCATTTGCACAACAGCAGGTGAAAATGATTGGCAATCAGTGTTGCTTCTTATGTGGAAAGTTTGATTTCACAGAAGTGTGATTGACTTGGAGTTACATTGCCTAACCCCTTTTAACTTTAATTGTGGTGGCAAGGCTTTTGGAGCATATGTTTATTAGCTCTGAACATCTGTTGACATTTTTGCTTATTCTTTCTAGTAGAATGGTTCACACTCAGTTTAAATGGATTCTAAAAAAAAATCAGAAATAAAAGACAATTGAAAAAGCCAAAAATAATAGAATTAAGGGAAAATGAAAGGAAAACTGCGATCATCCTAAGAAGGAAAATAATATTCCACAGGAGATCACAGGGACGGGAGCTAAAATTGGATGTTGAACAGGATTTCTTTTTCTTTTCTTTTTTTTTTTTTTTTAAAGTGCAAATACATTGGCGTGGAAACAGTACCATCTGTAAGGCATACAGTTTTTTTTTATTTGTCACACATATTTCAGTTCATCAAATATATTTTAATGGCAGAAACAAATAATCTGCCTGAATACAAAAAGCAGTTTTCACCTGAATTAATTTATTAAGGGGGAAAAAAACTATCCAAACAAGCCCACCTAGGCTGGGTGGCACTGCTGCATGCAGGTTTTTTTGGCTAAGATTGCTGTATATTTAGTTTAATTCATCTTTCCATCAACTCTGACCATTTTCCCTGTCACCAGACTGTCATGCTGCCATGCCATGTGCACTATATTTTACCACAGGGATGATGTGTTTGGGGAGATGTGTAGTGCTTCATCTACACCATAACATTTGTCATGTAGGCCCAAAATTGTAATTTGGGGCACCTCCTAACCAATTTTGGCTTTGTCTCATGTGGCATGTGAAAAATTGCAAACGGGATTTCACTTCTTATTGATTTTTTTTCAACAGTGCCTTTTCTCTTACCTATCAAACATAAAGGGCAGAATTGCACGACTAACGGTTGTCCTATCAACATTCTCCCACCAGAGTTGTGGATCTTTCCAGCTCCTCCACAGTTACAACTGGCTGTTTCTCTCAGGTCTTACTGTCTGTCAGTTTAGTTTGAAAACCATCTCTAGGTTTGTAGAGGTGCCATCTTGTTTCTATTTTTAGATGAACAGTTGAAAAGTGCTCTGTGAGATGTTCAACGGTTGAGATTTTTATAGCCTAACCCTGCTGTAATCATTGAACTCTGTGGTAGCATTGTAACAAAATTAAAAAAAAATGTTAAAGGGCTATGAACACTTTGTAAGGCACTGCTACAAGTAGAGCACAAAATCATGTCAGCAGGATTTTTTATTAAGAATGGAGAGCAATCAAATATTAAAGATGCAAAAGTCAGCCTGAGAGTAACTGCATAATGCAACTGATGTTAAACACAATTTTAAGACGCACAATATCCGTATAAGATTACAAGTCACATTTTCTACAGTAATTGACAGCTCCACATGGGGCACAGATTAACGTACAGCATGTTACATGTACCCATGAAATGTAACATGTATATGGTAAACTTTTCAGTATCAATAATATTTAGTTGGTATCATTTCTGGGTCTATTGCTCCCAAAGTTTCTTGCTGAGTTTTGTTGAAAATATGATTAGTTTTATTCATTATGAAGTCTTAGAGCAAACCTTACCTTGCAGTTGTGGCGGTGCGGCATGGAAAGCTCTTTTTGGCATTAATCGTGTTTTCCAGTCAGTTGGTGCCCAATAAATGTTGTTAAAAGCGCCACCTGGTGTTTATGAAGCCCCACTACACCCGTCATAAAAAATAAAAAAATTAAAAATTAAAAAAAAAACACCTGACGTTAATCACACCGGGTATCATTTAGGTATGCAAATGGAAACCCCGTTCTCTGATTTTGACAGCCAAGATTTAACCAGCTCTCTTATCCAATGAGTTAAAAGCTAACCAAGACCTTCCAAACTGAGCATTGATCTTTAGTCTTCAGTTAGAGAAAATTCAGATATATGTACTCTTAAGGAAAAAGTAAAGAAAAGAGGCTAAATTAAAGACTTCACTATCAAAGGTATACAGCAGGGGTCCACAACCTGTACAGTTGAAAGGACAATTTCCCCCTATGTCCAGCTATAAAAATAATAAGAAATAATAATAAGCATTTAGAGCCACAAATGTCACATGACCTTTGGACAAGACAATTGACAATTTTTGTTAAAAATATCCCAGAGGAATTATTTTTGTAATTATTTCTATTCTATTTCTATTTTCAGGTTTTTAAATAAAGAAAGACATAAAACCTTAGAAAAAAAGATGGATACATTTTATTCTATTGGAGGTCTATTAGATGTTGATTTGAGTTGTAGAAAATGATGTGGAAAAAAAGCACAGTTTCCCAGCTAAAGACAAGACAAATAGATCTAAAAAGTATTATTTTTACGTCTGTTTGCAGTTATTAAGCTTGCAGTAGAGCATAATAAACATAATAAATGTGGTTCTTAACAGTGTTTTAAGACACCAGGCGGAAAGCGTGCAAATAAAGTCCGGAGCAGTTTTCCGTACTTCTGTTGGTTAACTAAACATGATTTCCTTTCTGGTTGTATTCTTCAATGGTCCATAGGTTGTGCTACTACTGTCGCGTGATGGGTTGTAAGGAGTGGTCCACAGCAGGAGCAGGATCCCCCTGGGTCACTGCAAGGGTGGCCTGCTCAGGTAGAAGGCTTGGGTCGGTCAGAATTGCTGTTGTCGTACTTAAGAGACGGAGCGAACTCAGAACCACTGAAAGAACAAGCAAGGACAGGAGAAACAAGACGTAATGTGGGTTAGAGCTTGGCTGATCACACAGAAGGAGATATCAACAAATGGAAAGTAACTGTAGAAGCCTCTGATGGGATTTGTGTTGTAGTTGCGATGGACTCACTGGGTCTAAGCGCAGGCAAGGCACAGTGCTGGTCCAACCAGGACAGAGTGGATCGACACAGGTCTTCCACGCTGGCAGTGGAAACCATTCCATTATAGGACTCAAACAGAGGCTCAATGATGATGCTGAACTGACACTGAGTTAAAGAATCACACGTTTCAGTATTACTGGGGCTCTTATTAGCTTTGTTACAGTCAATAAATCCCGCCATAATTACAAAACTGACCATGTATGCAGCATTTCTCAGTCTCTAATGGCCCAAACCCCTTTCATGTTCCCAGGGTAGACAGAAATACTTCACATGCATCGAAACCAATTTAATTGAAGATTAAATCATTTGTAGAATAATGCAAATTAAAACTACTAGCAGTTATCAACAGCTTGTACCATAGTATATGGAATACGATCTAAGAAGCTACAGTGCTCAGATGAACTCTGATGAGGAAACATCATCTTATACAAGAGTTTGCATGAACAAACTCAACAAAACACAACATTATTAACCTTGAAGATAAACAAGATCACAGCGCCATTGTTCAAAGGTTATATGGGAAAATTAAGCAGCAACAGTAAA
This sequence comes from Fundulus heteroclitus, assembly GCF_011125445.2. NCBI lineage: Eukaryota > Metazoa > Chordata > Actinopteri > Cyprinodontiformes > Fundulidae > Fundulus > Fundulus heteroclitus. The sequence continues at coordinate 168,084 of NW_023397165.1, read as the reverse complement.
AAGCTTGGAAAACAGGAACTAATTCAAAGACAGTACTTCAAAAATCCAACACCAGAAAGTTCTTCCTGATTTTAAAATTAATTTAAAATGAGGATATTTAGTTCTTCTGAACTTCTCCGGAGAGAAGAGTAATTCTGTAGAGAACAGGAAAACAAGTAGGCTGAAGCGAGATTTGTGAACGAGAAGCAGTCAGGTGGAACAGCAAAGCTGCAAGGAGGATGGGTTTGGGGATCTGAGATTACACCACACGAGTTGCTGAGCGGTGTAAATGAGAGGTGAAAGAGAGAGTGCTAGCAGGGAGGAGAGGATGCAGAAGATCTTTGGCACTAGGACGACTGTTAGAATGAGAGGGAAGCTTTACCAAATGGAAGAGAGAGCTACCATGTTGTATGGTTCGGAAAAGGCAGCACTCACAAAATGACAGGAGGCACAGCTGGATATGGCGGAGATGAAGATGCTCAGACTTTTCTTACGAGTGACCAAAGAGAACAGGATTAGTGTATCGCATCGTATCACACAGATGGTTTGGACATAAACCTTCCACGGAAGAAGACAGGAAGAAGGTTGCTTGGCAGACGACAAAGACAGGCAGACCACATGTAGAAGAAGCAGACAAAGGACAGGGGGTGTTTGAACTTGCTCTGGTGAATGCAGAGTTCCCTCTTTGTGATAAAGAGCTTGCAGAAGTGCCTTTGTCAATTTGCTAGCTTCAACCTCCAAAGAAAATGCCAACCAACCATCAATATCACATCTGTTCAAAGACCAACAAGATAGTTTGCTATTTTATGTTTACAGATCTTAATATTCAATGCTTAAAAAAATCCAAGAATCCCCTGACCATTCCTTACTCCCACGGAGGAGATCTCAGATGTGAACCTGCTCGTATTTGTGTTGCAGTTATAGATGTTTTACAAATCTTCTTATTGCACCTCTCATTCTTTAACACATGCCTCTGGCATCAAGTCTCAGCTTCAGTCTTTGATGTAATCTTTGTAGTATATTTTATCAAATATACTGAGTTTAGAGGATTCTGCTTTCATTAATATTTTACACTTACATTCAACACTTTCAAAAAGTGGTGCTGATATTTACAGGGAAGTGGTGAATTTACAAAAAAGCATTATTTTGGTTCAAACAACAGACAGGTGTTTAATGTCTGGTTGTTGCCTGCCAGACTAAAGAGTGTAGAGCTTTTCCTGACCTAAAACTGCAGCGTTTAATGAGTACAAATCCCAGGTGTGGAAGTTTAATGGCGCAAAATTTTCCATTTAGTGAATAATTTTCCCAGCTATACTGGAAGGCATGAAGCCTGTTCGTTTGCATTTGATGAAAAAGGCATAGGACCGCATCATTACTTTAATATTCTTAAACGGCCTGCAGGAGCCTGGTCCACAACTAAAACTATGGCTACCACAGACAGCAGAGGAATAAATCTCTAAATTACAGCAACAATTTGGTTTTTATTACAGAACCTTGCAAGTGTACTCACACTCCTTTTCACTTTATTGTTTTTTTAGGTTTTTTTTACATTTTTCCACACACATCATGATACTGTATTGCAAATAGATGTTTAGATCAACACATAGTAGTGCATCGAGTGAAAATGGCATTGTTCTGTTTCAGGCCAGTAAGGGTTGTTAGAGAACATCAGTCAGTATGGTGATGACCAAGGAACACAGCAGAGGGAACGTTGTGGAGATGTTTAAAGCAGGGCTAGGGTATAAAACACTAACCCCAGCTGTGAATATCTCATTTAGCTCTGTTTAATCTGAATATAGGAGTGACGTGCAATCAGGGGAGGCAAGTGAGGCCTTTCCATCATGGAAAGAAAGAAAATATATACTAATGATAATATAATATAAATTATGATTCACTCAGTCATTTGTAATAAAAGTTTTTTTTTTATCGAATTTCCACATTTTTTATCATATTCTATTTAAAATCGCAAACTTTTCGCTATTTTTTAAGTAAATCCTTGGCTTGATAGCGAAGCCGGTGAGGCCGCAGCGATCTTGGCCTCCCCTGAGATTGTGCAATCCCATGTTAACTGCGCTGGCTTCCATTCTGTGAATGCATCTTCCTGTCTCTAGATCATAAATTCAATTGTTCAAACAGTTATGAACTGATTTTCCACAATTTCATGTATGTGGATTACGAATTGTGTTTTGGTCATCAAACTGTGTGCAGGTAACATGTTTTCGTGTGCTGCTGGGCGGTTATAAACGGCAAAGAACGGGTTGTAGGTGAGGCCGGTGTTGTGCGCAATTCTGTTCCCCCGTGAAAATCTGTTCCCCCTGTGTCGGAAGCGCGCTTTGCAGCCGTTTTCACGGCGCTTGTAATTAATTTCTCTGTAAAACAACTCCTATAATCATGTCAAGGATGTAACATTCAGTTTAATCGGCAGCTGTTTACAAAATTGTAAAATAAAAATAAATAAACGGGGTCTTTCAGACATCTGAAATATCCATTATCTCCTCTCCTCCCCCAAAAACTTTGGGAAATAAAGAGCAAATGTTTTCAAATTCTCAAAAATTATGTGTGATAGCATGTAGTATACTAGAACTTTCCTTAATCCAGTAAACTGTCATATTTTACATTACAACAGGATTTACAGGGAAGTCTGCACTCTCGTCTTTTCAGGAAGTCTTAGGCTGTTTCTCAATTCACGAGAACGCGGCTTACTTTTATTTGTAAGGGTAAAGTGACAAAAGTTGGAAAAAGACATATTATCTTGCCATTTAAAATAACACAAAACAGCGTAAGAAGACCTCGTTTACTTATTTTTATTTTACAGTTTTGTAATCAGCTGCCGATTAAACTGAATGTTACAACCTTGAAATGATTATAGAAGTTGTTTTACCGAAAAATCAATTACAAGCGCCATGAAAATGGCTGCAAAGCGCGCTCCCGTGACAGGGGGAACAGATTTTCACGGGGGAACAGAATTGCGCACCGGAACAGGACTGACCAAGGAAGGCTTTCCTCCCTGGCAGTGAGCTCCACTGAGATTGAGAGACTTTTAAAACTGAAGAAGATAAAGAGGACTTTTACCGGAAAATGACTGATATTTGTGTGCAGAAAGAGCGCCTCATGGACTTAATATATAGGTAGATGTAAGACAGCGATAATTATTCATGTTTTGTTGTTGTAATGAAATGTGCGTAATGTGTGTTATATTTTTAGAATGTGTTACAAATGCAAAAATCTATCATAACTCATAAACTGTTACCAATCAAATGACAAATAATTTAGTTTAATTTGTTTTCATCAAAGAATCAATATTTTTCCATGTATCTTGGTGAATTGATTTGGCTCAATCAGTCTCCTTCAGCACTTTGCAATGAGTCTACTCTGTAGAGTATATATATTTGTAAATCTGACTCTGATGACGTCAGTGCCTCACCAGCTATGAACCCTACCGCACGCCACTGCAATATAGAGTATTGCACAACAGCAAACCCACCAAGACATGGCCATCCACCTGAACTAGAAAGAGAGAGTATTTATGAGAAAAGCAGCCAAGAAGCCCACAGTAACTCTGGAGGATCTGCAGAGTTCCACAGATCAGTGTTACTAGTGCACCCCACTAATCTGGCCATGCTGGAAGAGCGTCAAGGAGAAATCCGTTGTTGGATAAAAGCCCCGTTTGCGGGTTTGCCACAAGCCATGTAGGAGTAAAAAGGTGTTCTGCCTCCACCTTTTGGGTTGCATGCAAAGCTCTCCAACTCTGCACATTGCCCTGGTCACATCCCTCCCACTGTGACATCAAATGGCGGAGACTTACCAGAGTTGATCAGAAGATGGATGGAGCTAAACACGGGGCCATTACAAAAGAACATCTGTTGGGGCCAGTGAAAGACTGGGGCAAAGGTTCACCTTCCAGCAGGACAACAACCCTAAAAACATACCACCAGATCAAACCATATTCATGTGTTAGAATGGCCTAGTTGAAGTCCAGACCAACATCCAGTAAAGAATCTGTGGCAAGACTTGAAGAGTATTGTTAACTGTTCTATCCAAGCTGACTGATTATGAGTTATTTTGCAGAAAAGTAAGAAAACAAAACAGTCTAGATGCAACCGTTGTTCTGCAAAACCTTGACTCTCGGTGGCGTATCTATGCAATGAAAACAATGTAAAACTTTTCTTCCACCTCACAGTTGATTCCTACTTTCAGTTGGTCTATGACCTAAAAACTTAATACAATATGGTCTGTGGTGACAAAATATCAATGGCTTCAAGGTGTTTGGATACATTTGTAAGGCACCGCAGTCCTAAACATTTAGTTGAAGGTTTTAACAAGCTTTTAAACTCGTAAGGATACAATCCAGAACTTCCAGTTTTGCAGAGTTTGGGCCCGGACATACTCTCTGAACTTTTGCCTCATGTAGTCAAATCGCTGCCGTGTGATAGGAACGCCTGTGGCTGGAAGCTGTTGCTGGCAAGCACTGCACAAAACACATACACTGAGTCAGCAGAGCAGAGCAACTCATCTACATCTGATCTTCATCTTCAAGCAGGTTAAGAAGGACAAGTTAATAATTTGGAAAGGAGGGGGTTAGAATAGAGTGGCTAAGCCATCTCTAATCCTGGTAGATGAGGAAGCACACATTCAGAGGTTGTTCTTGAGTAAGCATCTCACTTGATGGCAGAGTTCAGGTGCTGGATCTCCTCTCTGAGTCTCTGAACCTCTTCGTGCAGCTGAGCTCTCTCCTGCTGCATCTTACTGATGTACTCGGCTGTCTTCTGCAGCGTTGTAGCTTTGCTGATCTGTGCAAGCACAGGGAGCCATTACAACCCATAAAGCATGCTGCGCAATTATTCACATTTTTGTCATTAGTACTTCAGTTACACGGGCAAATGCATTTCATCAGGTCTATTCAGAAGACATAAATAGAGCCATTGTCTGGCAGAGCCCTGCAGAATCCCTACCACTCTTTGATGCGCTTCACCTCAGCCTTTTAACACCTTTAACTGTAACGCAGCTGCACATCTTTCAGTGTACCTTTATGCTTGGCTGGGAGCTGAGTGTTGTCACAAGGTTATGTAATGTGTCAAATCCCAGTTTGATGTTGAAACGTCTCTTTTGCTCCGCAGAGATGTGAGTTATCCTCCTGGTCTCTGTTTGCTGCAGACAGGAAAACATTTTTTTTTCAAATAACAGTCCTACATGTGCACTAGTCATGTGGAAAAATTAGGACATCCCAAAGAATATTCAGCTCCTTATTGAAATTTTTTCTCATATTGATGTCTTGTTCTGTGTCTATGGAAAAGGAAGGGATTTAATAACAGTTAAAGAACAGATAATAACATTGTTTTACTAAATTAAGATATCAATAAAAATGTGTCTTTTTCCTCATGTGCACATATTTTCCCTATGTAGCCCCTAGCATAAAATTGGTTGTAATCATGTATAAAAAGAAATACCTTATTTAAAATGTAAACACAACAAAATGTCCTACCTTGGTAGATTCTAGCTTTCCTTGTCCTGAAAATCCAGACTGTGGGGACTCAGGATTGGAGGCCTTGTCTAGAGGGTTCGGTGGAGATATTTGGCCTGGATGAGCAGTAAATTGAACTAAAAGAAATAATAACATTAACTTATGAATTTAGCTAGAATACATAAATAGTCAACAATAATTTTAGTTAAAATATGTGCTAGAATGAAATAAATATGGTTTGCTGATATATATATATATATATATATATATATATATATATATATATATATATATATATATATATATATATATATATACAGTGGTGTGAAAAAGTGTTTGCCCCCTTCCTCATTTCCTGTTCCTTTGCATGTTTGTCACACTTAAGTGTTTTGGAACATCAAACCAATTTAAACAATAGTCAAGGACAACACAAGTAAACACAAAATGCAATTTGTAAATGAAGGCGTTTATTATTAAAGGTGAAAAAAAATCCAAACCATCATGGCCCTGTGTGAAAAAGTGATTGCCCTCTTAACCTAATAACTGGTTGGGCCACCCTTAGCAGCAACAACTGCAACCAAGCATTTGCTATAACGTGCAATGAGGCTTTTACAGCATCCTGGAGGAATTTTGGCCCACTCATCTTTGCAGAATTGTCTTAATTCAGTTACATTAGAGGGTTTTCAAGCATGTACGGCCTTTTTAAGGTCATACCACAACAAGTCTTCCAGGTCCTGAAGCAGCAAAACAGCCCCAGACCATCACACTACCACCACCATATTTTACTGTTGGTATAATGTTCTTTTTCTGAAATGCAGTGTTCCTTCTACGCCAGATATACTTGGACACACACCTTCCAAAGAGTTCCACTTTTGTCTCATCGGTCCACAGAATGTTGTCCCAAAAGTCTTGGGGATCATCAAGATGTGTTTTGGAGAAATTGAGACGAGCTTTGATGTTCTTTTTGCTCAGCAGTGGTTTTCTCCTTGGAACTCTGCCATGCAGGCCATTTTTGCCCAGTCTTTTCGTGATGGTGGAGGCATGAACGCTGACCTTAACTGAGGCAAGTGAGGCCTGCAGTTCTTTGGACGTTGTTGTGGGGTCTTTTGTGACCTCTTGGATGAGTCGTCGCTGCACTCTTGGGGTAATTATGGGCGGCCGGCCACTCCTGGGAAGGTTCACCACTGTTCCATGTCTTCGCCATTTGTGGATAATGGCTCTCACTGTGGTTCGCTGGATTCCCAAAGCTTTGGAAATGGCTTTATAACCCTTTGCAGCCTGATAGATCTCAATTACTTTCTTTCTCAATTGTGACCAAGACAGCAAGTCTTTGTGATGTATCAAGAGCCACGGTATCAAGGGTAATGTCAGCATACCACCAAGAAGGACGAACCACATCCAACAGGATTAACTGTGGACACAAGAGGAAGCTGTCTGAAAGGGATGTTCGGGTGCTAACCCGGATTGTATCCAAAAAACACAAAACCACGACTCCCCAAATCACGGGAGAATTAAATGTGCACCTCAACTCTCCTGTTTCCACCAAAACTGTCCTTCGGGAGCTCCACAGGGTCAATATCCACGGTTGGACTGCTATAGCCAAACCTTTGGTCACTTGTGCCAATGCCAAACGTTGGTTTCAATGGTGCAAGGAGCGCAAATCTTGGGCTGTAGACAATTTAAAACATGTATTGTTCTCTGATGAGTCCACCTTTACTGTTTTCCCCACATCCGGGAGAGTTACGATGTGGAGAAGCCCCAAAGAAGCGTACCACCCAGACTGTTGCATGCCCAGAGTGAAGCATGGGGGTGGTTCAGTGATGGTTTGGGCTGCCATATCATGGCATTCCCTTGGCCCCATACTTGTGCTAGATGGGCGTCACTGCCAAGGGCTACCGAACCATTCTGGAGGACCATGTGCATCCAATGGTTCAAACATTGTATCCTGAAGGAGGTGCTGTGTATCAGGATGTCAATGCACCAATACACACAGCAAGACTGGTGAAAGATTGGTTTGATGAACATGAAAGTGAAGTTGAACATCTCCCATGGCCTGCACAGTCACCAGATCTAAATATTATTGAGCCACTTTGGGATGTTTTGGAGGAGTGAGTCAGGAAACATTTTCCTTCACCAGCATCACATCGTGACCTGGCCACTATCCTGCAAGAAGAATGGCTTAAAATCCCTCTGACCACTGTGCAGAACTTGTATATGTCATTCCCAAGACGAATTGACGCTGTGTTGGCCGCAAAAGGAGGCCCTACACCATACTAATAAATTATTGTGGTCTAAGAGTTTCATTGTCCAACACCTGTATATATATATTTATATATATGTATGTATATGTGTGTGTGTGTGTGTGTGTGTGTGTGTGTGTGTGTGTGTGTGTGTGTGTGTGTGTGTGTGTGTGTGTGTGTGTGTGTATTTGTATGTATTTTCCCTGCAAAGTGAGATATTTTCCATTTGTGCTGCAGGGGCGTACCACTCAAGCTGCTCCTGTCTATGGCGTAGAGCGGCACAGGTGATAGCTTCTCGGTTTTGGGAATGAGCAAGGCTGTGGAGCTGTTGATGGACCCATGGGTAAGGAGAGCAGACACCGCTGAGCCTCTCGAGGTGCTGGCATGGGCTCCACTGTTGCCAGGAAGAGGTGTCATCACTGTAGGCCAGCCGGCTCCATGCTGTAATGCTGAGGACACTCCACCAGCTTGAGCAACCCGGCTTGTCTGCTAAACAACACATGTTGTCTGATGTTGAGCATGAGAAAATATATTTATGTCTAAACAAGAAAAACTGTAATTTTCTTTTTTATTATTGAGGTTAGATCAAGAGCCAAAATATTGCAACAACAAAAAAAAATCTACCACAGTGTAACTATTAGGCGTTTTAAGACTTAAAACCTAACAGTGATGACAGGAAGTGTGGCTAACCAATTATATAAATCACAAATATGTGCTAGAAAATTTTTGATGGCACTATATATATATATATATATATATATACTCTGTTACAAATACTAGACTATTTTAAACTTATAAACAAATTTATTGGAAAGAGTAAAAGGCATATCCTTGATTCGACTAACAAGTTAGCTGAGTTTTAAAAGTACAAAAGACAAATGTTATTGATGTTTGCGGCATTCTTGCTTTTCAACCTTTGTTTTTAGCCCATTAAAATAAGCAAAGCTAAACCAAGCTAAATTAAACCACATTAAAGGCATACTATGCAACATTTTTCAGTTAATTAATGTGTTCCATACCGTTTTGGATGATTAAATGAGTCATTTCAGGTCGAACAAAGGTTTTCTCGGCCGCCCTGGTGGTCTGTGGGGGAAATACCGTACTTGCAATTGCAAGAGCCCTCGGCCCGCACCCACAGGTTTAGAAGTCTCGTGCAAGACCGCGAGAGTCGGTCTTGCTTTACGACGAGAACTCCATGTGTTTTTGCCCTGCCATTCACTATATGCACGCACGAAAGCAACAACAAAGAACCGCGTGTTAACGTCAAATAAACATGCAAGCATATCGAGATTTTATTATTATTATTATTATTATTTTTATTATTATTTTTTTATTTGATTTTTTTTTTATGTTGGCGAGGCAGTAGCGTGAGTTTGGCAAGGCGGCCGCCTCGTCAAGATAGCGCTGCGGGAAACCCTGATGTTCATACTTTCACTGTGTTAGTCATTGTTTGTACTGCCGTTTTTTCAACTTTTCGTTGCGTTCGCCTGTCTGCTAAGCTCAAAACAACTGCACCTGGCTTGACGGAGAAACCAGAACAGCTGAGCATCTTTATGACAGTGCACTTTTACTTTCGCCCTCTGGGGGGAGCCTCACTGGAAAATCAACCCCGGTTGCATAGTATACCTTTAATATAAATTAAACTGAAATAAGCCAATCTAAAATAATGTTAACAGAACCAAAGATAGGTAAAATCAAAATAAAATAAAATAAAATAAGCTAACATACATGAATTAGTTTACCTAAGATGAACTAAGAAAATGATTAGCTAAAATGAACTATGATTAGCTAAACTAAGCAAAAAGTAAGATAAACCTACTAGGTTTACATAAAATGACAAAAGATATGCTAACATAAAGAAATATGTCTTAAAACACTATAAAAGGTAAAAAGAAATCTTGATAAATTAACCAATTACAAATGAGAGACCCAAGATTTTACCTAAGCTAAAGTGAGATAAACCCAGATTTGTGTATGTGGAGTTTACTTTTAGATAATCTAGAAGTGAACACAGCTGATTCTGACAGCATTTAACAGTGCTTTATTTGGAGTAAAATTAAAGTTTTATGATTCCATCAACACACTTGGAATATTTGATTTTGAAACATCTTCAACATTTTCCCTTGAGGTGAACTGGGTGGCTGTTGAGTCTGTGTGTGTGCAGGCAGGAAGCATAGACAACTCAACTTTCTGGAGACCTGACATTGAGAGCATTAGCTTCTTTCTGTCTTTCCACTTGAAATAGATACCTTTGGCTTTGTTTTCAGAGTAAGAACAGAGGTTTCATGCCCTAACAATCAGAAATAATAAATTAAACTGAGTTTGGGTATTTTGGCCCCCTAAGTGTATTATTAGTGTGGAAAATCCCAGCAGACATAAGATAGGGAACCTGCAGCTTACTGTTTCTAATTTGTAGAGTAAGTAGTTCAATTAACAGTACAGACGGGGTCTTTAATTTGCATAAACAAAAATGTTCATACTTAATGTGCGTAAACATAATCAGGATTTTATTAAAGAAAAGCAACAACTTTGACATTTTTAACTTATGAATAAAATTATTAAAATGCTTTTAAGATCTTATAGCTCCAGAATGATCAGTTATGCAAAAATATCCAAATCCCATCTGAGCTGAGTGGATGGTAATAAAAAGGGGTTACAATTGGCCGCAATTTTAAATGTGGGGTAGAGTATAAAAGTATGAAAGATTTAGCGATTACATAATCACTAAAGTAATTAGTAAAGACGTTAATAACCTACATTTTTATTTTTAAACTTTAATTCAAATGAAAATATGATAAACAATCAAGAAGCAGCTAATATTGGAGCTTTGAACTTCGCTTAAAATATTTAGGTAGCGAACTATGAACAGGAAGTAATTTATTTTGACCTAGGTGAATTGAATTTACAAGCAGTTCTTTTAAAGGATGAACTGACTCGCAAATAAAATAAATTACAAAAGGATAAGCTAACATGAGCACAGTTAGAATAATTTAAGATAAGCTATTGTAGCCTAATTCATGATTAGCTAATGAGAATTAGCTAAGGTTAGGTAAAATAAGCCGACACAAGCTGCAATAAACTAAACTAATCTAAGATAAAATAGGATAAAATATGCTAAATTAAGAAAAGATAAACTATAGTAGGCAGAACTCAACAAAAATGAGTTGAGTTCTCGCTAAAATGAGATCAACGTTATGTTAAGCTACTTTACATTCTCCTATACTGCACCAGGACTCAGTTTAAACCTTAACTAGTTGACAGGAGTTATTTTACACATGAAAGGAAAAGTCTAATATGTGGCTAAGAACAACCTCTTCCTTCTTGCATGCTCCCTGGCATTCAAGAAAAAAGATTCAAGAAAAAAATATCTACTGCTGGAACTCCTTTGTACAAATTTACAATTTACTCCACGTTATTTGGCTCTATGTGAGCTAACAAGCTGAAATTCTTCTTAGCCAATGCAAGCAATATTCAGGTAAGCTAAGCTAATACCAGCTAGCTACCAGTTAGTTCATGTTTAGCGTACAGGGGTAGTGATAAAATGAGCAGGGGCCCCTGTTTGAAAATACACAATTTCTCCTGATTTCTTAGAGACGTTATCTAAAGCATAAACACTTGACTAGATTTAACGCCTACCACGGAGCTCTTAGATGTTGACCTCTGAGTTTTGGTTGTCATCAGATTAGTACTATTAAATCCAAGTGTTGGTTTTCCTACAACACAAAAAAAGGTAAATTAATCTATTGTGCCATTTTTTATTAACTCCAGTAGGAAATAAAGCACTTGTTTGAAACAACTCACTTTCATGTGTGCTGGAGGAAAGCAGTTTAGCCAAGCAGCTGGTAGGCATGGTGCTGGTGGATTGGGGGTTGGAGGGCAAAGCGGGGGACCCAACTGTTTGCAGTCCTCCTGTCTTTTGCTTGTGTTTCCTTCTAACGCCTGAAACAGCCACCTGCTCTGGAAGAGAAAGGCAATAGGTCGCTGTGACAGGAGCCAGCGCTGTGTGGACTGGGCCGGACGTGGCAGCTGGGTAACTGAGAGAGTGGCAGTGGGTCTGGGAGTATGGGTCCGCTGCTGGAGAGTACGTATGAGCCTGGTACACAGAGCCCTGGGCTCCCATGGTGGAGGCTGTATGAGTGATGACGCTGGAGGTCACATTCGTTGTTGTGTAGAACCCAAACTTGTGACACGGCAGTGGGTTCAAAAAAGGACTGCTTGCAGAATCCGGTTGATCTGTGTTACTGATGTACGCTGTAGAAGCAGACGCATTGTGGTATGACTGCTGTCCATATGGCACGGCTTCCGACATCATGCTGGATGAATGGTACTCTCCACAATCCTGGCTTGCCCCTGTCTGCTCTGAGCGAGGCCTGGATGTTGAAGGCTGAGGTAAACTGTCAGACGACAGGCTGGGCTGCAGAAAAGAAACATTCTGTTTATTCACTAAATCAATGCTAACGTTCATTCCATCAACGTCCATCAATAAAACACTCCACAGGAATTTGTCGGATAAGAAGAGGCAGGAGACGCTGCAATCAGCAAGTCTAACCTGAGCCAGCTGGGTGTCAATAAGTAGCTGAGGGGCTGTCACCACAGGAGAGGGAACAGGAGCGTAAGCGGTGCTGGGTGGGCCCTCAAAATAGCTACAGTCGGCATACCCACTCTGCTCAGTGGGCTGGCCTCGATAGTTCAGAAAGATATCTGTGAACCCAACACACACTGTTACTTGTGTTAATTGAACCGCCATTTTTAATCAAAAACTTGGCTTGTTTCAAATAACCTGTTTCAGTTTGGCAGAATGCTCAGAAAGTGGAACAATGCCCTCTGGTGGAATAACTGAGTTTTTCAATGTCACAGAAAAAAATATGCTCTACTACTTTTTTCTCGTGGATATAAGCGTACGAGTGTTGTCGAGGTCCTGTGACACACAAGATGGGACCAGGATAATATATCGGGTACAGTTCATCAGAACAACAAGCAAGTTATTTAGAGGCAAAAAGCCAGAAAAAAAACAAATAATAAAATGTATAAAAACCCTCAAATTAATACTTTGTTAAAGCATCTCTTTTATCTGATTAAATAAAGGTTATAATAAGTGCTTCTTGATTTAGCATTCAGACTTTTTTTAATAGGAGCTTATCAAAGTGCAACATCTTGACTTGGCAATGTCAAGATGTTGCACTGCCTTGCAAAAGCTCTCTAAATCTGAACGATCTTTAACCCCAAATATTTTCCATCAGATTTAGTTCCGTATTCTGGCAAGGCATTTTTAAAATCCTAATTATCTTATCATGGAGCCGTTCTCTTGTTGATTTCGATGCGCGCTTGAACTCACTATAATGCTCACAAATGAAATCTGTCTACGTCTTTAGCTTTCCAACAAACACCCAAAGATTTTGGGTCAAAACAGACCACACTGTAAAAGTTCATGATTTCATCCATCTTGACAAAAAGTCTGCTGCAGCCACCATATTTCAGTGGGAGTGTGTTGTTCTTTTGGTAATTTGCTTTGTTGTTTTTGCTGCCAAATTTCCCCATTGGAACTGCATCTAAAAGTTCCAATGGGTTTCTCAACCTCACATAATCCAGACATATAGAGGACACGGCAGACTGTTGTCACCTGTACAACACAATCATTACTTGCCACAAGCTCCTTCACATTTGCTGTCAGGCTCTTGTTAGCATCTCTGACCTCTGTCCCTTTTGTCTTTTGATCATTCATGCAGACACATCCTTTTTTATAGATGTCAGTGATGATCCATATTATTTTTCTCCAATTATGCTTGTCTCAAATTATTCTTGTCTTTTATGTACCTGGGTTTATTTTTACTGACATGTGAAGAAGCTAGGACATCCTGTGCAATCCTGTTTGTTTGTCTGCATTATATACATTTTAATAATAAGGACATTTTAAAGGAATAGGACCAAACGATTGGAACTGATGAAGTGAGAGTGAACACTGCGGTGAAATCCAAAGAGCTTTCTGAGGCCTTCGGAAAGCAGAGTGTAGCATCCTGAAATCTGGCATTCTACTGCACAGTTGTGTCCAAACGCTTTGCCAAAATCTGAAATACCTTAAAATGTCTTTTTTTGTTTGTTTGTTTGTTTTTTAATTAAAAACAGAATTCCCTCCAGTTGCTACAAAATGTCTGTGGGCTGCATTTTAAACACCCCAGGTCTAGTCAAATCAAATTAACTAGACTCTCACCTAACCGTCTTCTGTAATGTAATATTTATGCAATAAGAAATCACTTGTTAGAAAAAAGTTATTTGCTGCTTTTCCAGACAAGGCACCAAGCTTTTGTTTATATAGACACTAAAACAGCTGGATGTGAAGAGAGTACCTGGTATGTCCATGAAATCATCCATGCTAGGCTGCAGTGGAGTCAGGCCTGGCTGGATCATGTCGGCATTGCTTGTGTATGCTGAGGGGGGGGGGGGGGGGGGGGGGCATACAAATTCAATGTTTCATTAAAGGCAAATTCCTCATTTTTACAGGACAGAATAAATGTCTCCCAAACTCATCAGCCAGACAAATAACTTTACATAAACAATTACATCAGTCTGCAAGTTGATTAAGACTATTACTGAATAAGTACAGCACACGTATCCCCCTCTGGCATTAAACTCAGCAGGAATTAAACACATTAACATGTTAACTTTGATGGTCCTCATTTTTTACTGACAAATTTTTTCTGGAAATTTAAGAGGCTTTTAAAATAAATTCTCAGACAGCTCTGAACTGCAGAGAAGCCAGTCAAGCTCAAGCACTTGGGGTCTAGAAAGCAATGTTGTTGAAAGGTGTAGTCCACAACCAACCAGTGAGCTGCACCCAAAACATATATAAATGACAAAATTTAAAAGAAGCATTTAATATGTTTTATTTTTATAAACTTAAAGTGAACTCTGACACTTCTAGTTCACAGGTCGGTACTGGTAGCTCTTTATACGTACCAGCAAAGTAGCTCTCAGGATGGTGTAGAGCAGGGGTGTCAAACATACGGCCCGCAGGCCGGTTTCCGGCCCGCCGAACAATTTAGTTCGGCCCGGTGGCTAAATGCATTATCATTATTCAAAAAAAAAAAATCTTTTTATTTATTTATTTATTTATCCAGTGTCTTGTCTGGCAATGTGGCAATAAGAATTGTTGTCTTAATGCAAAAAAGAGCTAATCACATTTTACTTTCACAAGAGAAGTAGTACTGCTTTTGCCATAGTGCTCCGCTTGATTTATGAATGTGAATAGTTTTATTATGATTCATGCAGGGAATATCTCAAATGATATGGACACTAAAATGGGAAAGTAGGGGAGGAAAGGAAGAACAAGAAGAACAAAAGAAAAGGTGAAAGAAAGAGGAGATAAAAGGAAGAGAATGATAAAACAATTATTGAAAAAAAAAATATGTACTTAGTTTAATTGAAAATCTGCAGTTCCTATATTGTCCACGAGGGGCGCTGTGTTTTAATCAGCACATGGTAGCACTGAGCTTCAGATGTGGAAAACTGATTTTAAATAATTTCTTAATTTTTATCTGTTTGATGTATTTTGTCATGCAGGACAGTGTTTTTAAGTTCCAAAAAATGTGAATAAATGTTTTTCAACATTGTACAATCACTGTGATCAGTTCTTATGCATGATGCTCTTAATATTTGTATATTTGCATGTTATCTAAGCCATTACAAGGCATTTATTTGGACAGTAGTATAAAGCTTGGTACTCCACATTACTCCAGACTTTTTGAATTGAGAAAGCTTCCTGGAGAGGACGTCTTCAACTACAGAAAACGTCCAGTTGCTTTGTTTTTTACTTTTTTTGGAATGACCATGCCCTGGATGACTGAGAATCTTCACCAGCACGATGCACTTAAGTAAATGTTTAACTGAGTAAAAGTATTGTTGAAATTGCACATACTTTTCTTAAAAACGCTGAGGTTATTCATAATATATTGTGTAAAAGTGAAATTCATTTAATATAAAAATCAAGAAAAAGTCCACTTTTATTAGTTCTATTTAATCTTGCAATGAGTTTACTCGTGTGGCCCTCTTGAGATCAGATTAAGCTGTATGCAGCCCAAAACGAGTTTGACACCCCTGGTGTAGAGGGTATTTGGCATTATCTTGTTGAAATAACCCTAACTTTGAGTGATAACATACTTTTTCCCAAATGTAAGCATGACTGTGGTTGCAAAATGATCTCAAAACAGCAGGCTACTGTTTTTTTGTGCTTCTGATGTGAACTGTTACTTATCACCTCGTCTAATAAAGCTTCAGCTGAAATTTACTCTCTCTATTCTGCATGGTTTTAAAACACGCCCAAGGGCTGAATCTCTATCCATATAATGCCTGTATGTGGGGTTCCAACACAGAACAACTGGATCCAAAAAGGGTCTTAGAAATTTTGTATTGACAATGAATAACTTAGAGTATGGTTCTGCCAGTGTTGTAGTACTCGAGTCCGAGACTCGAACTCGAGTCCGAGTCATTAGCTAAACTTAGAGACTCGTGACTTGACTTGGACTTGAGCACTGATGACTCGAACTTGGACTCGGACTCCTACATTCAGATCATTCTGACTCGGAAATTGAGAAAAAGACTCGACTTTTTTTTATATCATTAGGCTATAATTTTAATATGTCATTAGAATATTATTTGGTGTATGATTTTAATATCTAAATGGCGTACCGCGCACACGACGTCACCATCTTATGAGCAACGCCCCTTGCCGCTAAGGTTGGGCAAACAGTGTGAGAGCGCATGTAGCAACCAGCCGTTACACATGCAACAGATACAACGATATGACCGACTTTACAGCTGTTAAACATTCACAAAAGGATGTCAAGGCGCCCAGTTTACTGGTAGAACTGTGGAACAACATACCAGCGTTCAGTTCAAACGATGGCTTGAGTGTCGAGGGCTCGGAAAGACTGGAAAACGGGCTGAGTTGATAGAAAGGTAAGTCGTTGTTTTTCTCCTGCTCGGCGTTAATGGCGTCATCGGCCGTTTTTTTTTTTTTTCTATTTGTAGTCACCGTCCAGGAATCGGTATAAATTGTCCGGCCCGCCGAACAATTTAGTCCGGTCCGGTGGCCAAATGCATTATCATTATTAAACGGCTGTATCTCCTTGCTGCATCGACCGATCTGCACCAGATTTGTTGTGAGTAATGAGGAAACGCTGCCAAACGCGTTTGTGGGAATCTCCAGGTGGACGGGCGAGGAAAATGTGTGACAGCATCTGCGGTGGCGGCCGGCCGGCGGTGCGCGAACCCCGCCGGCCGGCTGGAGCCGCGGCGGTGGCCAATAGGCCGGAGTGCGCTTGGCTGCGAGGGCCAATCGACGCCGCTTGTGGCTTTAACATCGAGTTGCTGTTGCACGTTCCATAACAACAATGTTTAAAAACCATGGTTAGGAGACGTCTTAGACTTGGAAAAAGCAGCCGTTTTACCGAGTAAAACCAAGGGTAACTACAGCAAAAGAGTTTTTAGTGCAATGGAATGTTACTGCTTCATGTCATACATCACACGTCACAGCATGTTCCTACAACGAACTTGGATCAATAGTGACTCGACTCGGACTTGACTCTGATGAGTAGTGGACTCGACTCGACTCGGATTTTTTTTTTAATGACTTGGACTTGACTCGGACTTGAACACTGGTGACTCGAACCTGGACTCGGACTCGAGGCATAGTGACTTGACTACAACACTGGGTTCTGCCAAAAGTTTAGAAATTAAGTGGTATTTAAAATGTTTATCTTTCTTTTCATTCACTGGTAAATTAAAGAACTGAAATGTTCTACGATTGACTTTATATTAAAGGAAACATATCATGTTATCCAGGTCTTCCTTTACACATGTAAATCATTCCGTTGTGGTCCATGTAAAGTGGAACTGCAACATTTGGTCTAAATTCCTTGTTAATTTACTCCCACATTCCTCCTTGTTTTTGGTGTCTTTTTTTGTGTCCTGTCTGGCAGTGTGGCAATAAAAAATTTTTTTCTTGATGCCAAAAAAAAAGCCCAACAGATTTTGCTTTCACAAGTCAAGCCTTACTGCTTTTCCCATAATGTGCCGCTTCATTTATATATGCAAGAAGCTTTATTAGATTTTATGCTGGGACTATTTCATGTTCTCAAACGGGAAGCCAGCAACACCGGAGTGGATCCAGCCATGGGCCCCAGGGACCCGAGGCCCACGTGTGCCCTGTCCCCCGGCTTGGCCCTGATAGGCCCCTCAGAGCATCCGCCAGGGGTGAGCTGGCGCCTGCCCGCCCGCTTAGCCCCGGACATTGAGGATCACCAACGCACCAGTGGGACAAAGCGCCAGCCAACTGAGGGGAGCAGGACAGGGGTGGGCTCCACACTTAGTGCTCCCTTTCCCTCTGTTGTAAGAAATACTATTCTGAAGTCACTATGGCCTCGCACCACTCATAGGGTACATAGGGGGCCTACAGACATGATGGCTGTGTATAAGATCCACTGTTTGCTGATTGCAAGGCCGAATGCTGCGTAGAATGATTATTGTCTATGATAGACTGTCTTTGTTTTGTCTCAGGCCAAGGCCACTGTGCAGTATTAGGGAGAGCCAAAAAGCGAGACAGGGCAGAGACAGGGCAGACGCAGACTGCAGCGGGACCGTGGGGTGCGATTACTTTGCATCTATGTGATCTCTGCTCTGTTTCTCAATAAAAGTGCTGGAACTTCATCACCACCGTCTCTTCATTTAGTAAAGATGTGAACTCAGTTATTATTGTTTAGAATTCCCATAACATTTGGCGTCATGAACAGGATCTCCGACCGACAAGCCAGGGGGTCCGGGGACAGGAGCAGCTTTGGCCAGCCCAGAGAGGTTATCCGACCTCTGGTACCCCGAATGGATTTTCAAGGGATGTGAAGGAGCTCCTGGTCTCGGAGCGTCTCTGGGGCGTTGGCACGAAGATCCGAACCTATCTTTCATTAGACAGTAAGAGGATTATTTTCCAGCTTTTTTAAAAACAAACACAATTGCTTAAAAATGCTTGCAAGCTTTTACAATTTACACCCCATTTAAAGAATACCTCCAGAAATTTGAAAATTTAAAACTGTAAACCTACAAAAGTAGTAATAAGTAAAAACCGGTAGAAATAATGAATTATATTTTCCTAGAGGCAAATAAAACAGGATTCGCAATACAGAACAGTGACTAAGGTTTTAACATTATACTAAAATTCTAAATTTAATTAAAATACGTTTTCAGCTGAAATACAGACTCTCATGCTGGGAGGAGGAGGGGCAGAATGATTTTCACTTGGGGAACAGAAGACCGGGCTGAGCGATTTGCAGCTGGTCAATGGAAGTCCTTCTGTTCAGTTGCACAGAGGCTGCCCACTAGTGTAGTGGGTGAAAGCGGCAGTGTTGCGCAGATTTGCTCATTGGTTAGATGTGGGTGCATGAATAGACATTTGGGTGTGTACACACACACACACACACACACATTAGTATGCCACTCTGCAGCACTTCTCAGCAGGTGAAAGAAATCTGGCCCAATCAGCAGCACCCTCAACTCAGGTATATAAGGAATCCACTAACCACTTTGCTGGTTTTGCAACAGAGCTGAGGAAGGCAAACAGAGCCTCCAAAGCAGCATCTCATGGAAAAGGACTTATAAGGACTACCGGTAAGCCACTAACTGGGTTCAATTGAATGAAATTTGACTGTAGTTTCACATTTGAGAAATGAAATGAAGAATTTATTGAAGTAACAGTTTGCACTGTTAGTTTTATAGTTTGGTTCCACTAAATGTATGTTAAGATATCTAATGTAAAAAACCTTATGTCCTAAGAAAAAGAAAAATGTAATTCTAAAATGTGTGGATTTGTTTCATTCAAATACAACCAGACATGGAATTTAATAATTTAATACTGTGAGTTTATGGTTAAAATTGTAAAAGAAATGTATGTTTAAGGTTAAAAATGGAATTAGACATTAAGATAAATATGCCTAAAATGTATGTTAAAATATTTTGTATGTGTTTTGTAGGTTTTTCACCTGTTCTGTTCATTGGTTCTCACTCATTGGTGAAAATAAAAAGACTGAGTGAATTCCTGAAGTCTTCAAGTCCTCCTTTTCAAGTGTAGGAAGCCAATAAATTATAGAACACTTGACAGGCAGGGATGCTTAAGTTCCTGACTTCTATGTAGACGTACGTAGATTTGAAATTATACCTAAACGACCATCAAATGTGAGGCCTTTCATTTTAGTTGGTCGATCTCGCGGAGGTCAAATAATAATAAAAAAAGAAGAAAAGAAAGTCTGGAAGCATTAGTCAGTATAATGGGTCAAAGGCAGTTACCAGGGTCAAGCCTTGCCCCAGGGTGAGACGTTCGATTTCATGCTGGAAAGGTAGGGGCCAAAAAGCATGACATGCATAAATGATTGAATTAAACATGCAGATTTCCCACGTAAGGGTTAATTTTTTTTATTGCGGTACTGCTAATAAATAATAAAACTAAAATAGAAAATAAAAAAAGAGAAGCGAAAATTGAATAAAATGAAAAAAAAAAAAGGAAACGGAAAAGGAACGAAAAGGGCGTTGCACCGGGGAAGCGTTTACATGCGGACCAACTAGGCACTTCCACTATGGATAAAAGTGTTCTGAACTGCTAATAGCGACATATAACTTTGAAAAATGGATAATCGTCCAGGTGTCTGTGAGACAAAGAGTTGTATCCTTGCGGATACAATTTTTTTTGTTGAATGGTAAAACCGTGTGTGGATGAAACAGTCGGGAGTCGTAGCCAGCGTGCGCTCTCCCTTTTTAAACTAAGGGGGAACTTAACATGTTGAAAATACATCTTTCAGCGTTGCCATAGACGTTTTGAAAAAATATGAAAAACACAGATCTGTGTAAGATAGTGAAAAAAACAGGCCTGCATGTGTTTGTTTGTCCAAATGTTATCATTTCTTTGTAACTGTATGTATGTATGTATCGTATGTAACTAAACGTTCGTCAGTGTGAATCAATTCAGTTAAAATTATAAATATCATGGTTTCAAAAATGTTCATTTGTTTATGGAGACTGTAGCTCCCTAATTCAAATGAAATTTTTAAGCATGAAATAGGTTAACTAAAAGCTAAATAAAGGAAAAGAGAGACTTCCATAACATAAAGTTTGTGTTTTCCCCACATTAAATATCCGGCCCAAATTAAATTGATACACGGAGAGATTAACATGACTTGAACGAAAATATTTCAGCTTTGTTAGAACTGGCAATAAGCTGTACATAAAGCTTGTTGAGTTTACTGATTTACAAAATTAGGTACAGATCCTATCACTTGTTTTTAGCCCTAAAGTAATATAAAATTACTGAGATCTTATTGCTTGTAACAACAATGATTCATCACAAACCAGTCAATTTGAAAGATGTTTAGATATACATGAACTTTGATTTTAAATAGATGTAAAACTGTGCTTAGGCTTTGAACAAAACTGTATTAAACTAAATATGAATTACTCTGCTGAGGGTTTTCTATTCATTTAGTTTATTTCTTTTTTTACTTTGAATTTGAAATCAGCTAAAAAGGAATTTTGAGAAGTGTCAAAATATCAGAAGGCCACATTAAACGCGCCATCAGTTACGAAACCATCTTATGTTATCCAGTTACGCTGAGCTGAGTCGAACCTCAGAGGGACAGTTTAACCTGACACAGGACAAAAGATATGATAAACAAATCTGACCATGATGTAAACATCTGAATGTTTATGGTGAGGCTGGGTTCAGTATGTTCTGGCCTGGGGGCAGGAAAAGTATGTCAGAGGGAAAAAAAACAAAATAAAGCAAGCTACTGAAGGGTTAAATTCTAATTGTAATCTCGGTTTGTTTTGGGCAGTCTTCTCAATGTGCTTACGGGGAAAACTCTTATCATTTATAGAGAAACACTAGAAGTTAGAAAAACTAAAAGAGAAAATCATTGCTTTAAAGTTTCACCCTTGACCAATTGAGATTGGAAAGTTATATGTTAATAAAATAATTACTAACAGTAAATATACATGGCCAAAGGACCAGAAGGATATCAAAAGTTTGTAATAAGTCAAAAACCTATGTCATATTGGCAAAGACATAATTGTGCTCCTTGGGAGACATTTTGATTTTTTGTTTTTCGGTTATTTCTTTGTTTCATTTCTTTTGGAGGTGTTTTGAACAGAGTTTCAAAGGGAAGGAAGGAATAGATCTAGTTTCCCAGATTATAAACCATAAACCTTTCAGCCAAGAGCATCACATTAAAATGGCACTAAAATGACCAGGGTTTGACTGTGTGCTACTAACACTTTTGTTTTCTCTGAGTTATTGCTTTCAGATTAAAGGAAACACCGCCTTTCTACCAACAGAAGACTCTGAGAAGACAGTTCTAGCAGTGCTGTAGTCATAATCATATTTGGACACTAAATTATGCTAAGTTTTAATCAAGTTATGCCAGGAGATTGCCCAGTGGAGAAAGGTGGTGTTTTAAAAATGTTTGTTGCTTTCTGCTATTAACAGTTCTATCTTTCTGCTCTTTTTCTTTGCAAAGAAACCTGGTCAATATGATAGGAATGTGCTAACAGAGAGATTTTAGTCTCTTTTTAGACATTCTCAGATGCGAGTGAATACCAAAACAGTGCCACAGTGACATGGGGGCTGATACTTGGGACAAGGAGAAAAGGTGATGTCATTGAGTTTAGCCTGATCCAGTTTTGAGTTTTATTTTGTGAGAGAAATTTTTTTATTTCTTTATTTTATTTTATTTTTGTAAAAAAATTCATTATTACTATTTCTTTTAGTTTTATTTTTTTTCTTTTATTTATTTTATGTTTGTCATTTTAGAGGGAACACTATAGTTAAAATGTTTGTTTGTGACTTCTTTGCTGTTTTTTTTTCTTTTCAACCTATGGAGCTTTCTTTGGCAAAAAATACTGGCAGAATTCATTCTGTTTTCAGGCGTGAGAATTGGAGGATGGACTCTTGAAGGGAAGGAGAACGTTGTGCTGCTGAACTCAGACATTGGACTGAAAATGGACAATGGCAAGGACTATGACTGAGGCATCGGACAACCTTCGACAAAAAAACATAAGTTTGGCAGACACGACTTAATGCATCACTGCGTCACTTCAGATATTTTTGTACACAATTAAAACACAAAACACACATTATGAAACACATTAAGATTATATACAGGTGAAAACCTTTAAAGACGCAACTTGATGGAATCAAAGAGTAGTCTAATAAATTAAGTGGGTATTATATCAACAGTTGAATAAATAAATAAATTAATTAGTTTTCACTATATAAGCAGAGTAACCTGAACCTTTAAACTACCTGCTGATGCGAAGGAAATTGCAAACACCGCATTTAAAGAACATCTTAAAGTAATGGATAAGGCTGCAAAATTAGCATAATGACACATCCTACTAACTAACATGGGTAAATTTGGGGTTAAAGCACCAGTGTACAATTGTTACAATATTTATGGAGATTTAATATCTCTCAACTAGAACACAAATAACGCAATAGTTTGTTTTAACTAGAAGTTAAAACATCCTGAGGAAAACACATAAAACTGAGTTTGGCTAACTATTAACCTAGAAGGCTTCTAGATCAGGATAATTAGTGGTTATCCTCTTACATACAGAAAAGAAGTAATATTAATTTAATTAGATTAAATTATGGGGACATTTTGGATCTGGTCAGGATTGCTAAGGGGGCTGTGATGATAAAAGGGTAACAGCTTCAAGGTGATATCAATGAATGAATGTTTTCTCTGAGGAACATCAAAGCTGCAATGTTTTCCACATTGGAACGCCTGTTGTACAAAGAACATCTTGAACAGGACATAAGGTGATATCCTTACAACGAGAGACATTTCACACAAAAGGGTGTGGAGACCTCTGGGGCACAGCACCCAGGGACAAGCTGCTGTGGTTTGGACTTGTTGCAAACTTGTCACAGCTGGTTGAACCAGGCTGGACCCAGAGAGACGACGAGGTAGTCCCACAGGTTACCTGACACCTAACACTGACTGTAAAGGGTTTGGGGTTTTCAGGGTTGCTGAAAACAGAAAGCTTCAGAGGACCATTAACCTTTCCTGACCAGGCACTCAGAACACATAGATCAGATTACCGAGGCCTACACAAATAGGAACGCAGAGACGCGTTCATCCAAGAACTTCTTAATCAAAGTCCTTAATCGTCAGTTAAAAAATGGCAAATAATCACATGTATGGTTTACTTTATTTTAGGATTAGATTGGGAACTAATTCTGATTTGCTTAAGTAGTTTTGGTTGTTCAACAATGTTAGAACGTTTTCAAAAAGCTCCTGTTCTCTACCTCTCCTGCTCACCGCTTTGTTGTGAAGAACCTTGGCATCCTTAAACAGATACCAGCATGGTATACATATTTTGTCTTCTCTGTGAAGATTTGCACCTCCCTTTCTTTTTTTTAAAAAAGGGAAAAGAAGTTGGAAAAGGCTTCCAAATGGAAAGGTTTCTTTTTTCACAGCTAAGTTTTCAAAATAAAACGGAAAATGACATGAATCGAATATGTTGATAAAATTATGCTGCAGAGAACCTTCAACTGTCAGACAATAAAAGTTAAGACACACATTGAATGCATTCTGTTAAGAATTACTGGGAAACTACTGCAAATACATTTGAACTTAAAGATTACTCTTTAATTTATTATTAAATTGCATAATTCTGGAAGCTAAATAATTGTGCACAGAAATATCTTGAATGTGAAAGTGCTTGGAGGATTTTTTAAATAAATGACACATGAATGGGGTTTTTTGATAAGAACACTAATTACACCTTGTTTCTGTTTCCCAATAGAAACAAGGGCTCGTATATAAACACCTCTTATAACAACAAGCCCCTGCAGAAAATTTTAAGCTGTTAGCTCTTTCAATTAATAGGTTACAGGGGGATACAAAAATATCGGGGTCAGCCTGCCAGAATATGTGTCCCCTTCCAAAATAGACTAAGAGTTTCCCACATTCTTGGGAGAAACTTAAAGAGCTAACAGCTTCAGTTTTATATGCCAAAACTCAAGAATGTGGGAAACTCCTAGTCCATTTTGGAAGGGGATACATATTGTGGCAGGCTGGACCCCGATATTTTTTGTATCCCCCTGTTACTTCTTCATTTAAAGAGCTAACAGCTTAAAATTTTCTGCAGTTGTTGGTGATCATAAGAGATGTTTATGTGCCAAAACTCAAGAATGTGGGAAACTCTTAGTCCATTTTGGAAGGGGATACATATTCTGGCAGGCTGGACCCTGATATTTTTTGTATCCCCCTGTAACTTCTTCATTTAAAGAGCAAACAGATTCAACTTTTCTGCAGTTGTTGGTGATCATAAGAAATGTTTATGTGCCAAAACTCAAGAATGTGGGAAACTCTTAGTCCATTTTGGAAGGGGATACATATTCTGGCAGGCTGGACCCCGATATCTTTTGTATCAGTAAATGCTGCTTGGAGAGACTTGATGCAACCTGCTGGGTTTCCTTAGAAATGAAAACTTTCAGACCAAACTGTGTGGTCAGCACTTATAACAATGGGCTGCAGTGCTTGAAATCAATAAAACGTTTAATGTGAAGTCCAAATATTTAATAACACACTATTCTAATAAAATTTAAATGAAATACATTTTTCTATTTTTTTAAAAAGCGACACTTTTTTTCTTAATATGGTTCTTGGTTGAATTAAATTATCATTACATCTGATAATTTTGGTAGTAACTTTATTTTGTGTTCATTTGATCACACTTGGAATCAGCTTTATATGATCCATTCATGCGGGTCTATCTCAAAAATACAAATAAATAAATAAACAAACAAGTAGACAGCTGTGATGGACTCAGGAAGGTGGGTTTTTAGTTTCAGCAGACAGACAATGCGACAATCTAATGACATAAAGCTAATATTTTCGTGACACATCTGAGATGACCACAGAGCCGTTTACTTTCTCAGAACGTGTTATACTAAGTGATCAGTCTAGTTTTAAGCGACATAGCAATCCCTTACGATCGCACTAACAAGTGTTACATTTTCAATTTTAACGAGACTATTCCTATATTTCGTTAAGAGAAATAAAACATCTTGATTTTCACGCCGAATTGGCTGGAAATGAGGCGGAGTTGACTATACGTTCAGCAAGCTGAATGCGCGCTCCCGACGCAGGGGATACACATTCTGGCGGGGATAACTAGTTTGGCACGACACCTGCCGGTGTTACGTCAATCCGCGTCTCCCCATCAGATACGGTCCCCCCTTCGTCTTCTTGCCGCTCCGCCCCGCCCACGCGGCAAAATAGGCGCGTGCTCGTGATGAGCACTGAAAAAGCACGCGCGTGGCAAGCACGCGCTTGTTCGGCGCGCTTGTCTGAGGAACTACGAACACCGTGAAAGCTCAAACAACATGTTTCGGCAAAGTTGTCACACTTTCTTCACGTTTTTGCGGGAAACTAATAGTAATAATACTAATAATTATAATAAATATAATAAATATATATGTATACATATGTTATAATAAATAATATATATTTTATACATATATTATATTATAATACATAATAGATGTATAATATATAAGTACTAATATATGATTATATATATATATATCTATATATATATATATGATACTATAATATATATATATATATATTTATAATTATAATTATAATACATAATATATGTTATAGTATATTATAATATTATATGTTGTATATATTATAATTATAATATGTTGTATATATTATAATTATAATAGATAGATAGATAGCATAATGCTATATGAATTAAAAACAGGGCAATGCAATTTAATGCTCAATATTACCCATCGTTTTCCCTGTTTTACAGTGGGGGAACGGTATCTGATGGCCATAAATTTCACATCAGATAACGTTCCCCCTGTTTTACAGTGGGGGAACGGTATCTGATGGAGACATTTCACCCATCACATAGCGTTCCCCCTATGTTAAAATCACCCATCAGATAGCGTTCCCCCTGTTTTACAGTGGGGGAACGCTATCTGATGGCCATAAATCTCCCATCAGATACCGTTTCCCCTGTTTTAAAGTGGGGGAACGCTATCTGATGGGTGAAATGTCTCCATCAGATAGTGTTCCCCCACTGTAAAACAGGGGGAACGTTATCTGATGTGAAATTTATGGCCATCAGATACCGTTCCCCCACTGTAAAACAGGGGGAACGTTATCTGATGTGAAATTTATGGCCATCAGATACCGTTCCCCCATTGTAAAACAGGGAAAACGGTATCTGATGGGTAATATTGAGCATTAAATTGCATTGCCCTGTTTTTAATTCATATAGCATTATGCTATCTATCTATTATAATTATAATATATACAACATATTATAATTATAATATATACAACATATTATAATTATAATTATAACTATAACATATATTATGTATTATAATTATAATATATATATATATATATATATATATATAAAACATATATTATGTATTATAATTATAATATATGTATAAAATATATATTATTTATTATAATCATATGTATAACATATATATTTATTATATTTATTATAATTATTAGTATTATTACTATTAGTTTCCCGCAAAAACGTGAAGAAAGTGTGACAACTTTGCCGAAACATGTTGTTTGAGCTTTCACGGTGTCCGTAGTTCCTCAGACAAGCGCGCCGAACAAGCGCGTGCTTTCTCAGTGCTCATCACGAGCACGCGCCTATTTTGCCGCGTGGGCGGGGCGGAGCGGCAAGAAGACGAAGGGGGGACCGTATGTGATGGGGAAACGCGGATTGACGTAACACCGGTGAAGAGGAGCCGAGCGCCTCAGCGCACGGAGGAGCTGCGCGCAGCGGAGTGTGCGGCTGGCTGGGAGAGCCCTCCAGGTCCTCCTCGGTCTTCACAGCCTGGTCCCGTCGCTGCGTCCGGTGTGTCGCTGATGAGCCGGATAGGGCTGCTCACTGAGTACCCTGAACTGGCAACACGCGCAGTCAAGAAATTAATGCCATCGCCACTACATATTTATGTGAGAGAGGATTTTCATGTCTGACCAGCCTGAAAACTAAATACCGACACAGACTATGTGTGGAAGACGATTTAAGACTGAAACTGTCGCCGATTCGGCCAGACATACAGGGGTTATGCGCGTCCTCTCAAGCACACCCCTCACATTAGAGTCACAAGGACTCCGTCACGCTCTGCAGTTTTGGCTGTATTCTGAACAGGCTCGTTATAGTCTTTGTTCTTGTTTGTTACATGTTATTATGTTATGCCCTTTTATAATGCAGATGTAGTTAGTATCCAGTGATGGGCAGTAGCGCCGCTACATGTAGCGAAGCTATTAGTTAAACTACATTTTCCAGTAGCTTGACCGTAGCGTCACT
The DNA here is from genome assembly GCF_011125445.2 of Fundulus heteroclitus. Lineage (NCBI taxonomy): Eukaryota > Metazoa > Chordata > Actinopteri > Cyprinodontiformes > Fundulidae > Fundulus > Fundulus heteroclitus. Next base: position 140,001 of record NW_023397165.1, on the reverse strand, counting down.
GCTTTATAAAGTAACTTTCCTGTAGTGACGTTATTTTTTGATCAAGTAGCGACGTAGCGTCCACAAACGCTACAAAATCCAGGACATAACTAAGAAATGAAACCAGGTTTGCTATTTTGAAACAACATTCAGAGTGAACAATCAATCTGAGTTGTTGGTTGGACATGTTCAAGCGCAAGCTTCTACTTTGCCTCTCCTGTCTGTATCTATCGAAACATGCACATGCGTACGGCAGTGGAATTTATGGCAAGCCGATTAGGCAAATTATCGTCCGTACAATAACGCACAGTTCCAACCCGTATTTTACGCGAGCGCGCGTTTTTTTACGTCACCGCGCGTTTCCAGCCAGAACGCGCGGTGACGTAAAAAAACGCGCACTCGCGTAATTATTTAGCTTTTAATTTCTTTTCAACATTTAGTGAACAAACAGAGTGAGAACACTACACAGTACCTTTAATTTGGTACTAATAACAGTAGTTTGTTTCATAGAGTACTGGGTACTGTACTAGGCAAATAACCTTTTTGTTTTATTTCTAGCAGTAATTACTTCAGTTTGTATTTTATCATGCTGCTCATAAAGCAATGTCTACGTAGGGTTAGGGCATTGGCTGATCTTTAATAAATGTTTTTAACCAGTGTATCAGACTCATTTTCAATTGATCTGACATTAGGTTGGTACAACGTTAAGTAGCTACTGATGTAGTTAAGCTACTTTTAACACATTTGTGTAACTTAGCTTGCTATATTTCTATAGGTGGTAGCTTTTGTGTAGTGAAGCTTAAGTTATTGTTGAGTAACTGATAGCTTAGCTCACTACACTGGACAAGTAGCTTGCCCAACACTGTTAGTATCTGCAGTCAAGTTATTAAAACTCTGATCCCTATGTTGAATGTTTCTTTTTTTTTGGGGGGGGGGGGGGGGGGGGGGGTACGCGGATGGAGATGAAATGCTCCAAGGGGTACGCGATGCAAAAAGTTTGGGAAGCACTGATCTATGTGATTTCTGCTCTGTTTCTCAATAAAAGTGCTGGAACTTCATCACCACCGTCTCTTCATTTAGTAAAGATGGGAATTCAGTTATTATTGTTTAGAATTCCCATAAGACTCTCCCAGGAGAGAAGGCAGTTCAAACCCAACCTGACAAATAGACAAACAGAAAACCACGTACACAGTCTGATTCACACATTCCCACCCTAGTGCCCCCACATGCGAACACTCCAATCAAAAAAAAAAAAAAAGTGGACGCAGTACACACACTCGCACTCACCACACACATTGTATACTCTCAGGTCCAGGCACCAGCACCCAGAGCCCACCTCACAAACCCTGCTTTCTCTTTAAATGCAAAGGAGGCACTTCCCATCTCAACCCCTCCAGGTTGCAGAGCATTCAACTCCACCCCCTTTGACCATTTTTGTAGTTTGCTGGGGGACGGTATAATTTGAGTGGGTTAATACACCCAACAACCAAACATTTTCACTTATCCACTTATAGCTTTGGCATCCTTCAGCTTGGACATAAAAACTGAAGCAAGAAATAAAATTGTCGGATTTGCAAAATTGGTAAGTTGTTAGTCCATGACCTTGTTTAGCAATTGCGCATTATTACTGTGACGTAATGGTTCAAAAATCGTTACAAAGAATAAAGAAAACTAAATGAATTGAAAAAAATCACCCAGACATAATATAAAGATATCTACGCAGCACCTGGACTGACTGCATTCAAGTTTTCTGCACTCCTAGAGAGTCCAAGTACACAACAAAATTGATTTTAAAAAAAAGTGGAAATGCAAGATATATCCACTGTAAAATGCAAGATATATCCACTGTAAAATAACCTACAAATCACATGTTTAAGTAAAACAGGTATTGCTTAAAAAAATCCAACTTCCTGGACTTGTAATTTGTCAGTAATAATAAATCTGTCTCATACCTATTGACACTACTTCTAACTTAGATTAACTAAAGACCGGTAAATCTGGTGGTACATAAGACCTGCGAGCAGCCAAGATTTGCCAGACAGCACTGCTGAAGATCAGGAATTATTGTCCTGAATCTTGTTTTGGATTTTCAAATTAAATAGTCTCTGTTTTGGTTGAAACACTAACAGGTAGTTACAGTTTCAAGCAAACTGATAACCACCTGTGTCCAGTTTTATGTAAAGCTAAGCCACTGTTCAGCTGGATAGGCTATTCCATCAATAGTTGGTAATTTTGTGTTCCTAGTAGGAAAATATAAACATAAGTGCTCTTATATTAACTTGGATTTTTTAAGATTTCTCATCAAGCTTGACCTCAAAAGTAGAGATGTACTTGTACTTATAATCTCATTAAATCAGGGGCACCTAAAGTAAGTTACTGTAAATACTTTCTTATTTAACAGGTTTCTTTAATGCTTGAATGTCTATAATGCAGAGAAATACATCGTTTTGCCTTGTACAACAGTAATCACCCTAGTGACTTTGCTCAACCATTAGAAGTATACATTTGGTCATGAATAAACAAAAGCAGCTATGTGTAGAATCTAAAGCGCTGCCATCCATTACTCTATCCATCCATCTTTCACACCCGCTTTAGCTATGCAAGGTCACTTTGTAGCTGGTGCCTCTCTCTAGCAGTCACTGATCAAGAGGCGAGGTTCAACCTGGACCAGTCCATCACTGGGTAAAACACAAACACACACATGTGTGGGAAGAACACGCAAACTCTGCATGGCTGTGGCCGGGATCTTAATCCAGGACCATTTTGCTGAAAGAAAACTAACAGCAGCCTCAGCGTGAGACCACACCCATCACTCTTATTAAACTAGTGGTGACTTGGGCTACTTGGTCCAAGCTAAAAGCAACATGTTTGTAAAGCAGTTGACTGCACGGCTCTACCCAGTGAAACAGCCCGACAAATTAATCAGCTAATATCACCTCGTTATACTCCCAGTGTGGCTCTATGAAAAGAAGAATGGAAAAACAGGGAAGACTGTCTGCACAAAAGCACATTTATTTGTAAACTGCACATTTCTGTTTTGAACTGTGATAATACCATGATACTTTGAAATGCATGGCACTCAATGATACAATACCACGAGGCTCTCTCATATTCCATGTCTAAACACTTTGCTTGATTTCCTTCAGTTTCACACATTTCAAAGACAAATTCTAGCTAAATGTTCTGAAAGTTTGAAGGTGTGGACAACTCACTGTTGTGTCGGTCGTTGGTCCAGGGACAGGGTTTCTGCGTCATGGTGAACAGCGTGTCGGAGATGTCGGATAGCAGGCAGTCCAGGTCAAACATGTGAACCTCTACTGGGGCAACTTCAGGCTCCTGGTAGGGATGACTGGACCGCCTGTCCAGCATGGCCTGGCAGGTTTGTCCCTGGAACATATCAGCTGAAAATTTAAAATGTTTACAACTGGGACATCAAGCCACAGAGCAATGTCTCGCCATCGGAAGCCACAAACAGAGCCAAAAAGAGAAGAGGCCAAAGCGATGCGCTGATGGCATCTGCCTCGCATACTGTGATAGATTGTAGCTGCACCACACCAAGAAATCACTCTTAGTTGGTAACACTGAGCCAAATTACTAGATCTCATAGTCCTAAATAAAGCTCAATGTATCTGAATACATTCATTAAATTTGATTCATTAAATTTCATTCAAGACTCAATATAAATTTACATAATTGAATGCCCCCTTTATACTAATGAACCACCTTATTCTGGTAAACAAGTAGAAAACTCACAGAAGATGCAGCTCATGACTCGGTCCGTTCCCTTCTGCACACAGCGCTTTATTTCACCCTGATATTCTTTCTGCTCTTCACCCACTACTCCAGATCTGGAGCCACTCTTATAGGGAAGCCCAGATTGAGCCGGAAGCTGTTTTGATTACGTTTGAGCCGACGACATCCCCTCTGAGAGAATTGAGTTTTGCATGCATATATCTGTGTGTGGAGTCCATTATGAAAAATAACACTTTCCCCACATTGTCACAAAAAATAAACACAAGCCTCCAAACAGGTTATCATTATGTGGTTTCATTTTGACGTCTCGACATTTCGAAAACAGCGGCAGTCTTTTGTCCCTGACCTAATTCTGAGAGCGGCACACACGTGAATGTAAAAACGAAGACCCGAGGCCCCGGCAAGCCAAACTGCGGTTGGTTAAGTGGGGATAACACACATACACACACAAGAGTCCCAAAATGTCTCACTTCCGAAAGCACGTATTTACATGTTTTGGGTTCCCTGCCTCCGAGAGGTACCTCACAATAAAGAGCATATCCAAAAAATAAGAAATTATTTAAATTTTTTGATCACAATATCACCACAAAAGACACACCTTTAAATTATAAAGGGGGAGACACAGGTCATGCTGGAGGGGCTATGTATCTTGGCTGGCCTTGGAATGCCTTGGGATACCCCTGGAGGAGCTGGCCCAAGTGGCTGGGGAGAGGAACGTCTGGGCCTCCCTACTGAAGCTGCTACCCCCGCTACCCGACCCCGGATAAGCGGAAGACGATGGATGGATGGATGGATGGATGGATGAATTCATCTTTGATGAAACATCAACGTCTCGATAATTCAGCTACAGTAAAAGTATTTTTTATCAGTTTAATTGGAGCTCATAGACTTGACTTATTAATCATGTTTGCAATTTACAGGTAAACCTCGAATATAACCTCAAGTTTACAGCAAACACCTCCATTCATATTTGTGATATTGTTTCCAGATTCGGCCAAAGGGAAATGTGGCTCATCACTTCAGCCACATTTCAGGTCAAGAAACCACATGTGCAATTTGTTAAAGGCATACTATGCAACATTTTTCAGTTAATTAATGTGTTCCATACCGTTTTGGATGATTAAATGAGTCATTTCAGGTCGAACAAAGGTTTGGTACTGTTCATCTGCGACATTAAGCCAGCGTATTTGCACGCTGCACTAACTATCATCAGTGTCACCTTTTTGTCTACCCCGTGAATTCCTCCAACTCTTTACTACAGTTGTATACTTTCATCCAAAAGCTGACCTCATCTCTGGCTTCAGCACAATCGTTTATGCAGTGCAGAATTTGAAGTCCATCTTGGATGCACCAAATGTCTTTTAAGGTGATTTAAATCATGTCTCTTAATAAGATATTAAGAAACTATTATCAGTAGTCTCTCGCACAACAAGATCGGACAAGACACTAGAACTGTGTTACAGTGTGCATCTGCTGCTCACTTGTAAAACTGTTCTGAAGAGAGAAAAGTATGGACCCAAGGTATAAAAGTCTGGGCTGAGGAATCAGCTCTCTCTATACAGGGATGTTTTAATGGGAACATGTCATACAAAATTAACTTTTTTATCCCACATTTTCTTGCTACTTGGAGTCTGTAACAGTGCAGAAAAGTTGAGTATAGTCTGTTCAGGTGCTGCGTGGATATTTTTATATTCTGTTTGGGTCATATTTTTCAAGTTTTCTCTATCTCTATCTCTCACAATGAAAACCCATTGGTCATTGTTGTTTCGCCTTTGGTCGCACTCATGGAGGACCAAGTAAAAGAAGCAACTGAAATGGGCATCACGGCGATACAACTCGGCGTGAACGACGAGGTGGATATAGCCAGCGGTCGTTGCCAGCTCCTTTTCGGAAGCCCGGAATCCTGGCTGCTGAACAACCAGTGGAGGGACATGCTAGGCTTCGATGTTTTTCAAGCCAACGTTATGGGTATCATCTTGGACGAAGTTCATCTAACTTACAAATGGTAAGAGATCATCTGACTGTCTGACTTAGTAAATAACTCGCAATGTCGTGATATGAATCCCATGTTGTGAACATAGTAGGTTGGTCTCCTTCGTCGTCTGCCCATTTTTTTAACACAAGCATGTCGCGTTCCAACCGTGTTATAACGTTCTGACAGGACCGACAAATGCGATGCGATTTATATGGCGTTTGGAGAACTTCGTGTGTTGAATGACTCCTTGGATTCTTACATTCTTTTTGCAACACCGGCAAAACTCGTTCACGCTCATCTTCTTATTCTAGGCTAACAGTTGAGTTCTGTTGACAACAACTATGCGTCGCTTAACATACGTCACGCACTCCGTTGTTCTTATTGGCTGTAGGTCTACCCAATTGAGTGCAGAGGCATTTTTTTTCCTGGTTCGTTCGAAACACGCCCCATAATCACAGCTCTATGGAGCAGTGATTATTTAGTAAATTCTGACTAGAATTGAGTATGACCATGTCAGGCTAAGTCCCCCCCCCCCCCCCCTCCCCCCCCAGGTGAAATCATCACATGATCAACCCCAGCAGGTTGACACATGGCATGACGTGGAATCAGAGAGCAGGCATGCAGTTTTTAACGAAGAACCCACAACAGAGTCAATCTCTCCAAAATTTGAGACTGAGCCTCCAAATTTTGAGTTTACAGAGAGTGTTTCCACAGACCCCGTGGGAGGTGTTGGACCCCAGATTGACCACAGTGGAGTCCTGCACCAACCTGCTGCAGGGAACAGCCATGAAGAGTACCAGCTACATAACTCTGCAGATGCAGGTGGTACAGACCGGAGGAACAACTAGCCATGCAATTTGACTGGCACCACCCTTTATCCTCACTCTTTGCTGCCGTCTAGGGGCCAGGAGAGTGTCTCAGGCGGCCCTCACCAACCTGACCCATCACCACATGCCGGAGTTCACACCTTGGAAAACTCTCAATAAGATCAGGAGCATCAGCATCATGTCGGGCATCAGAAGGACTTGACCATCTTACCATCACGGTCCGCCATTCTACTGTGTATTAGAGAGAACTTGACGAAAACAGGTGACCATCAGTAAAAACATTAACGCTGATGCAGAACTGGACCCTGCAACACCAAGGACCAGCTGAGAATAATAAAAAATAAAATGGAAGCCCTGGACTTTAGTACCCAGATCATGATCTCAACGAGGCCGTGCAGATTGACTTGAAATAGGCTCCACATGCAAGGAACCGCTCAAACATCTCTGAAGGCGAGTGATGGCTGACAGCAAGTCATTCCAACTTGCACACAGCACTTCATGGCAATAATAGTCCTTTGGTTTTGCATGTGTTTTTTTCCACGCTCCGGATGTAACATGTTACGTGGAAGGCAAGATAACACATGGGAGCATGGAGCATAAACACCCAGCTCAGCGATCTTTGACCTGTTGCTGATACCTTCCCTTTTCAAGTGCCGCACAGAGCATGATCACCCGGATGCTAGGTGCTAGGGTTCTTAATTTTTAACTCAGGTAAATGTAGGCTTTCCGCCCCGGAGGGGAGCGCTTTTTGTTATCCACTGCTGAATTTAGAGGATTATATTTTTACCTGAGCTGTCATTCATGAGGTTCCCTCTTGCTTTCTGGCTGCCTCTCTAACACACATTTACAGTTTTGGTTTCTGCATCCCATGGTCTCACTAACAAACCCACTGCACCTCTGTTGCTCAAATCTGACAAAGCCCTGCTGCAAGTAGGTCACATTTAACAAAAAGACATATTTTAAAGCTATTTCACTTGAATAGAGATTAAGTCCCCCAAAAGGCACGCGAGTTGGTGAGAGCTCATGGCAATCAGTGTGTCAATTGCCTATAAATGTCAGGCTCTGACGCACAGCTGAAATGTTTTTCCCCTGTGGATCTTTCTTTCTAAAACGTATTTTCTTCCTCATCTAGTTAACAGAAGGAAACTCAGTCCTCGTGTTCTTATAATGCATTCAGGTGTGAATAGTAAGCAGGTCATCAGACCACACAAAGCGGACCAGGTCAGTCAGCCAGCTTTAGTCTCTGATGGACAAAAATCAATACCCTCTACCAGGGTGCACTTCCAGAACACACAGAGAGACACTCTGAAGCAAGAATAGAAAATGACTCGCCAGATCACATACCTCCTGCAGCATTGACAGAATATCATCCTTCTTCTTCTGAAGCTGCAAGACAGAAACAGAAAAGTGGTACAGTTTGATTCCGAGGCAATAAGTCTGAAAGTAAGTCAGGAGGACAAAAATGCATATTCTCTGTTTGATTCTTTATGCTTTTTTGAGGAAATGATAGATTAAAGCAGAGGTTGCTGACAAAGTTTTGCTGAAGAGCAAATTCTGCTAAGAAAAACCTTTAATTAGTCTTGTTTGTGGTCTTTTCTTTATTTTTTCTCCTCCATATCCACTGATGTCATATTGCTGTTTTTTTTTACTTAAAAAAATGTCCCTTTTCTTTGTTTATAACTGAGAAGTAGACTAAAATTGAGACCTTCAAACACCAGAACAGAAGACATGTTTGGTATAAACCAAATACAGAATTCCAACTAAATAACCTTATGACATATGACAGATGTGGGTGGAGCTACCATGGTTTGGGGATGTTTGAAATCAGAAGGACCTATAAAAACATTAAAGCTGATGCAGAACTGGACCCTGTAACATGACAATGACCCAAAACGTATCAGTAAATCTACCAAGAACTGGCTGAAAAAATAGAAGTCCTGGTCCCAGTCAGAACCCACATCATGATCTCAATGAAATCGTGCAGATTGACTTGAAACAGGCTCCACATGCAAGAAACCCCTTAAACATCTCATAGCAGAAGGTAAGGAGTGGCTGATGTCAGAGATTGGCAGATGGCTACAAAACGCTTCTAACTGGTTATTTGGCAACAGGGTTGGGATGTCCTCATTTTTAGGAAAAAATGTTTATTGTTTGTTTATTGAGTAAAGATTGTCATTTTTGTTATTTAAATGTAATAATAATGTTATATTCAAAAGCTAGATTAAAAAAAGATTATCAATAAATGAACCATTTTATTACCAAACTGAATATTTAATGAGGTGTTGTCCAACTGCTGTATAATCAATGTAGGATAATGTTTACTAAATTAGATGCAAAATGTGCAGAATATAATTTAGGAAAAACACATAAAACTAAATCTGTGTGATTCCCAGATAAAGTTTAGATTAACATTTCCAAGCAAAGACTGTGCTGTGGAAAAGATTAGTTCTCACCCTTTTCTTATAATAAATCCTCCACTTGTGATACTCCTTAATCACCACTTCAATCCTTCTCTTCCAGTAGCTGCCCTCCAAAATGATTGCCTGTTGACCCAACACCAGAGAAAACCAAAGGTTCAGCAAAGAAGAGATGCTCAACGGGTTCTAAAATGTATTTAAAAGACTGACTTCAGGCTTTCGATGAGCTTCTGCCTCGGAGCCTTCCAGCGGGGTGACAAACCCACACACTGGGTTCTTCCACTTCTCCACATCTGAGCGCAGAAGATACAGAGCAGGTTTATAGACTTAGTTTACATTGAGTGCATCAGAAGAAGTTAGAATGGTAGAAAAATACATGTATGTCCATTCCGGTAAGAAGAACCCAATAAGATTGTACACATTAGCAAAAATCAACGTTTGCCTTTCAACCTGTAAATTGTAGCAGGAAGCTGGTAATAAGTAGCTAAAGACTGATAATAATACTATGCTAAATAAACAGCTGAGAGATTTTATGGGAAGCTAATATTATATAACAAATACAGATGGTGCCATTTATTTGCGTCCAAGGTAAAATACCTCCCAAAACGTAGCAGAATCTCACACTGAACAATTAAAAAAATAAATCAAACTTTTAATTTTTGCATGCACTTCCAGGTTTAGTACCCCTGAAGTCCACCTGAAACACTGCACTTTAGTAAAATGAATCAGACTCCCTCCGTGTTTTGTAATCTGATAACAGAGACCACTTTGGACCAGTAGATTGAGAAGATATTGAGTTACTTGTAAAGACAAGACCACCTTCACCCCTCTAGATTAAATCCTACATCAGAGAACCAGAATATGTTGGATCATGTGTCATTTACCATATATTTTGGACCATAAGGTGCACCGGATTTTAAGGCACACTAAATATTCTTCCCAAGTGTGCAATATCACCAGTGTTGTATAACTGGTGATAAATTGGTATACATTTAGACCAAGTTTAGACAGAAAATACAACCATTTTGTAAGTTTTCCTTCTTCAAGTAAGGTCAGTGCTATACACTTTAAAATAGTACACAACCAAGTGCAGGCAAAGGGGCTGTATACTAAGAACATGGTTAATTGATAAACCAGGCTTAGTTACCCCCCTACGCCTGCTGCCACCACACCATACACACACCAAAAAAAGTCAACTTAACTGTATACTTCATGCCCTGGAAATCTCTGTATTTTATACTGGATATTTTCAACCCATCTATTGAATTTAGGGCACTAGTTGATCTTTTCTTCATAAGAGAACAGCAAGCACTGCAGCCAAAATATGGCCTTTTTTGACCTGCTGTATAGTAGCCAGACCCTAACAATTTTTTCCCTTTCATTGCAGGAGGTAGAATATGTTAGATACTTTGGGAATTATCTGCCCTCTGAATCTGCTGGCGGTTCATTTGCCATCACTGAGAAAAGTTTCCTTTTTGCCATTAAACGCACAACATTCATTCGATCAGAATCAGTCAATTTTGTTGGCCATAACGTGGGATCATTAAAATGAATGCTGTGTTCTGTCTCTGAGCCACTATGCTCAGACTATCCATTCGAGCAGTAAGCCCCTCCACCTGCACTGTCTGTTATCGCTAGGAATGGCTCTCTCTGTCTCCTCCTCAAACACACACTGTGCCGCCCCAACTACCCCTTTCTGTGCACCTGTGATTCTTAGTTTGCATCGGAATGAACTTTCAAAGTTGCAGCCAGCCGTTGTCCTAATGGTCAAACCGTTTTATGTTTGGGTGGGGGAGTTAATTTTACTGATCATTTTATTTTTTAAATAAGTCGAATCTGTCGAATCTGACATAATCAATGAATCATAGTTATAATGAATAATATTGATTGTTATAATAAAACAAGAAAAGAATAATAGTTAATCAAGTGTTTGGTCAATGTAAACGCCCAAGAGGGGTTGAGTTCTACTGAACAACTTAAAAATATTTCATGGCTGTGAAAGAGAAATGTTTGATTGAGCTATATTCTGTGAGAGAAATTAAGTTTATATTAAGGTAGATTTACAACTCATGTTGGGAAGCTATTGCTAAAAGTTTTCTTTTTTTCCGGTTGATATATCGTGATTGTTAAAGTGATCTTGTGTGTTATTTGGTTGACTGATTGTACATTTTGTGCGGAGTCGTAAGCGCAAATTTGGTTTTTTTTGCTTCAGCACAGTAGTGTGCTAACAGCGTGTTCTTATGTGTTTAATAGTTCTGTACTTTTAACATGAGAGTTTGAAATTTGGGCTTGTCTTTTTCTTTTAAGTTGGGCAGGTTTTATGCTGGTTTGGCCTGGAAACCATCAGTAAGATACGGCAACCTGTAGAGCTGTTTTATGACTCAAAAGTCAAGAATAAGCAGACATGCTGATAAACATGAGCGCTAACGTAAGGCTGAACACTGAAATAAAAATTCATACTAGCAGAGGTTCTGTAATTACAGCTGGTAGGAAGCACAAGGATCAGAACAAAGCTGAATTCCCTTCTGCCTGAAGTAACCCAAGTTTCTTCAGTTCAGCAGTTTTCCTGCTTGCTTATGCTCCTTGTGCTCTTAGCTCTCTAGCCAACCCTCCTAGCGTGAATGTTTACTCCAGTGTTGCCTTCAATGCTGATGTTTCAAACAGAAATTAATAGCGCTGCTTCCAGCTCACTTTCGCTTGCTTCTTTGTCTCCTCATGTAATTATTTGGTAATCAGACCAAATATCCATCCTGCTCTACCAACACTGACGGTGACCACAGCCGAGCCACAGTGTCTCTCTGAACGCCTGACCCAGCGACCCGCCCGTCTCCAACTGTGATTGGCCAGCATGTTGCCTTCAGTCGTTGATTTGATTGGTTAAATTGTATGATTGACACATCATAGATAGTACTAATTGAAAGATGGCCACTCCGAGGTTAAAAAACATGCTGATGCCTCGCTTTTTTGTAACGAGTAACTAAACCAAACATTGAAAATGTATCGGAGTAAAAGTATGCGATTAAGTTCAGAAATATAGTGAAGGAAAAGTAAAAGTAATCAAAAAATGTTATACTCAAGAAAAGTATAAAGTACTCCAAAATATACTTCAGTACAGTAGTGAAGTATTTGTACTTCGTTACTATACAACACTGAATATCACTCTGCCCCTCCGCGTACTGTTACATGTTACTATTTTTTTCTTCGTCTCCTGATGACTTGTTTGTTGTTTTTATTTTTATTTATTTATTTTTTGCACCTTTGACGGTTCACTGGTGGAGGGGGCGGGGCATTGCCAATCAAGCATTTAGCCGGGCTGGTGTCACACCTGTGTGTGATTGTGATTCTTGTGACAAGCGAGGCAGTGAAGGAGGCTGCAGCAGCAGCGGACTTTTGAAAAAATAAGATTAATTGAAAGGACGGTGCGGGAAGGCTCTGGAAAAAAAGAGGAGTACCTTCACCTCGGGAAGGATCTACCCAGAGAGGAGCGTCGGATGTTTTGGCCGTTATTAAGTTTGTTTCATTTTGTTCGATTTGTTTGGGAAACCGGCTGGACGCTAACAAGGAAAAGCACCGGGAGAGTTACACTCCAGCTAGGAATAACCACTGAAGAACCACGAGTGGTGTATTTTAAGGAAAAGAAGAAAACTACCTGCATATTAAAGACCAAAGAGAATAAAGAAAATAAACTATTTAACGGAGCGTCTGATGGACGAGGGATCGCTAGGGCTCGCCCTTCCTCAGGATCAGTTGGGGGACTCTGATCATAAATCTAAGGTAAGTCCCCACCACACTGTGTGTTCCGTCAGGTGCCCGCTTTTTTTGTTTTGTTTTTTTGTTCACCGTTTCCTCTTATTCACATTAGTACCATGTTTATTACGACCCCTATCTTCTCTCAATGAGAAGACAGATAAAACGAGCCAGAGTGAGAGGTAGCGGGGCATAACAAGTGGGGGCTCGACGTCCGGGAGCGCGGAACTTTCTTTTGACTTTATAAAAAGTTGCATTTAAATATCGGGGTTTCATTGTTTCCTGTAACGGTGGTTGGAAGTAGCAAGAAATTATGGAGGAATTTAAAGTCGAAGAATAGTCGGGGCGTAACAGTACACACATGCTACCTGAGAGGGAGAGCTATACGTCTCTGACAGGAGGACAGAGTAGTTGGACTATACTGCCCTGTTTCTAAGAAAAGGCCAAAATAAACTTCAATGTTATATTGAATTAACTTACTTGGTGTATTGTTGCTAGCGTGTACTCCGGGCGCCGTCTGCCTTACATGAATGCATTTAGACAGTTTAGACATTAATTCAATTCAATTCAGTTCAGTTTTATTTATATAGCGCCAATTCATGAAACATGTAATCTCAAGGCACTTTACAAAGTAAAATTCAATGATATTATACAGATTGGTCAAAAATTTCCTATATAATGGAACCAGTTGATTGCATCAAAGTACCGACAAGCAGCATTCACTCTTGGAGAAGCGTAGCGCTACAGGAAGAGTCGTCTGCATTGTCCATGGCTTTGCAGCAATCCCTCATACTGAGCAAGCATGAAGCGACATCGGAAAGAAAAACTCCCTTTAACGGGAAGGAAAAACCTCCAGCAGAACAGGGCTCGGTATGAACGGTCATCTGCCTCGACCGACTGGGGGTTACAGAAGACAGAGCAGAGACACAACAAGACAGACAAAAAGCACAGAAGCACACATTGATCCAGTAATCTGTTCTACATTAGATGGTAATAGCGAGTGATCTTTCTTCCCTGGATGATGTCACAGCTAACAGAACACCAGACCAGGTGTACCTATGAAGAAAAAAGAGAGAGAGCAAAAAGTTAAAAGCTGAAATGACAACAGTCATGTCAATGTAATGCTATGCAAAAGTGGAGAACAGTAGACTGTAGAACAGTAGAAATCAGTAGAGTGAGAAAAATAGGCCCTGATGTCCTCCAGTAGCCTAAGCCTATAGCAGCATAACTATAGAGGTAGCTCAGGGTAACATGAGCCACTCTAACCATACAGACAGGCAATCTTGTAGACTGACCAGAGGTCCTGTTATGGGGCCGATCAGGTAGTGACACAGTGTACCGTAATGCTCTGAATATCCACTGAGTGGAGCGGCTTTGTTGCTTACCAAAGACGTACTTGCACATTTTGACACATTTTTGAGCGCATTGTACTACATAAACTCAGTCAGTAAGCAAAACAACTACAGTAATCGTATATAAGGCACGCCGGATTATAAGGCACACTATAGATTTTTGAGAAAATTTAAGGATTTTAAGTGCGACTTATAGTCTGAAAAATACCGTATGTGTTGTTGTCTAAAAACAACGATAGTATGCTGTGTAGCCTAGTAGCTTAGCATTTAGCTCCTACAAAACTGAAAGAGATAGACTCGGACACATTCTTTAAACAACAGGCAAAAAGATAACTTACCAGTCTAATAATATAATTGCAAATAGAGAATGGGTCTTGCATCCTGAAAGCTTTTTCATGAAACACCTGCGAGCAGATTCTTTTGCAAAATCCCCTCTTGTTTTTCCTTGAGCGATCCCTCTCTCACATTCTCTTTTTGGCCTCCTCAGCCATAGTTTTCCTCTGTTGCTTCCCTCGGCCATGACAAACTTTGACTCGAGAATGAGAAAGGTAGAACCACATTAGGTTAGCTCTTGGGTCTAAGGAGAGCTCAGTCTGCGTAAAGCGCCTCTCTAGGTCACATGACCTCTAGGTCACATGACCCATTCAGTGACGGATTCGTCCCTCTCAAGGCAAAGTTTTGAGAAGGGCAGCCTGCAGTATTGATATTGGATATCAAAGTCAGCCCAGATTTTTAAATTGGTGCATCCCTAATTTCCATGTTTGCTGCAGAACCAACAGGCAGACAGACATATGATGAGCCCAACGAGAAGGATCAGAGTTTAACCCTGACTCAAGGTTGACCACTAAATGGATAAAAAATAGTCTTTTAGATGAGCCTTGGTTAGATATAGAACAGGAAATGTGCAATAATATCATGATTTCAGATCTGCCGTTTATTAGCTCAAATATAAAACGGCATACATGCTTCAAAAATATCAACATTAGTTCTACTCTGACAGCATGGTGGGAGTTCCTCAAAATGACAAAGTCATCCCTTATCCCATGCAGTCGTACACCTATCTGGAATAACCCTGATATCCTACAAAATAATAAAATGATAAACTTTACATACTGGAAGAATAAAGGTATTAAATATCTGGAACATCTACTTGACGGAACCGAGTTCATCAATTTTGCTAAACTAAATATGCAATATGGCATTAGTAAAAATAAATTCTTGGAATATGAACAACTTAAATCTATAATTAAAAATAAATATAAGCATATTAATGGTGGTTTACAAGTCCCAACTAATATATTAGAGTTCTTAGATTTAACCCCCCCCCCCCCCCCCAAACTACTGTCTAAATCATACAGGACACTGACTAAAATAGATGATTCGATATCTCTTCCTATAATGAAGTGGGAAAAGGATTTATCAGGCACATTTGAACAAAATTTCTGGGCTGAGACATGTCTAAGAACTTTCAAATTGACTAGAAACACCAACTTACAACTAATACAATACAAAATCCTTCACAGAGTACACTACACAGGACAAAGATTATTCAAGATGGGTCTGGCACAATCTAATATCTGGCCACACTGCATAGGCAATCATCCTGATAATTATTTTCATGCGTTATGGTTATGCACACCAGTCCAGAGGTTCTGGACACAGATATGTAAGGACTTATCAAAATGCTTGAGCTGTAAAATTACACCTTCCCCATCAGTTTGCCTGCTCGGTAATTTTGAGGAAAGTCCTCTGAAAAAAGAAATAGTTTACATGGTTTTTACTGCTTTATGTATCGCAAAGAAAACTATCCTCATGAATTGGAAAAGTAAACAAAATCTCAGTATCAATCAGTATAGAGATCTTTTGTTGGATCATATTAATCTAGAGACAGCATCTGCTTCCACATCTGATTGGTCTCTTTGGGCTCCTCTGATCAACGGCATCACTTAGTGGAATAGGGGGCGGTGGGTTGCTTCCTGCAGGGCGCAGTGGCTGGATGGAGGGGTTCCTGGGGCCCTGGGGGCACTTGGAGTAGGGCGCCTGGTGGATCCGGCTCCAGGGTCTGTTGCCCCCATCTGAGAGGAGTTTGGGAGGCCTACGGGTGGCCTACAGCAGCCGCTTGCGGCGCTCTTTGGGAGCTGCGTGTTGACGGACGTGGGTTACTGACCTGGTAGCTGTGCTGCCGCTGGGTGGGGCCGGGGTGGGTCTGGGGGCCTGGGGTCCCTGGGGCGCGCCGCCCTCGGGCGGGGGCCCCGGCGGGGCCTCGGGGGTTCCGGTTCCGGGGGGTGTGCCGCTTTTGGTGTGGGCCGGCGCGCGCCCGGGTGTCCGCCCCTGCACGGGGCCTCTGGTGCGCTGGGGGGCCTCGGGGCCCGTTGAGCTGGTAGGGGGGCATGGTCATTAACATCTCTGGGCAGATGCTCTTCTCCTTCATTGGATAGGCACTCTGCCAGTGGGGGGAGGGGGAAAGGAGGGGGAGTAGGGACCTACCCAGCCTGGATGTCTACTGTCGAATGTATGGTGAGTTGTTTGAACGTTAGTGTTGGGGAGGGATTAAATCTACGGGTAGGGGGGGGGGGGGGGGGGTGGACGTTCTGGTGGGCTTGTGCCCGGCCCCCTGTCCCGGTCCTGGTCCGTGTCATCTTCCGGTGCGGGTTTCACCTGGGGGGTGGGGTTTGGGATGGCTCGTGCGGGCCGGCTGGCCAGAGTCCCCGCCTCTTATTATTATTATTATTATTATTATTATTATTATTATTATTATTATTTATTTATTTATTTATTTATTTATTTAGTTTAAGTAGGCTTGGTGGGTGGGCTGGGGGGGGTTGAGGTGTTGGTCCTGGTGGGTGGTTGGCTGGCGGGCCCTGCGGCCTCTCCCTGGCCCCCGGTCTACGGTGGTGCCGCTGGCGAGGACCCCTTCTCTGGGTGGGGCTTTCGGGGAGCGGGGGTGCCTATTGGAGTCAGTAGGGGAGCTGGCTCCCTGGGTTGGCTTCCCAGTCATTTGCTCCCCATCCCCGGACTCCTCCCTCTGCCTGCTCCATCACGCCGCCACACATGTAGGTCCTGAGGGAGGGGGCGTTACTGGAGGTTGCCACTTTCTGGTGACGCCCCTCTCCCCAAATTTTATCATGCATCTTAGACACTTTCACTTCAAACATTTTTCACATCGCACACTCATATAGGCCATGGTAGGGGGGGGTGGGGGGAAGACGTCTGGGGGGGCTTATGTTGTGTGGGCCTCACCTCGGACGGCTCCCTTCACCTCCTCTCCCACTTAGACATTGAGGGTTCTGAGCCCGGAGGGGGTGCGCTGGCAACAGCTACCTTCCGGAAGGGGGGTGGGCTGTGCCGTGCATCCCCTTCGGCGCTCCCAGTTTTTAAACGCACTTGAGAACAACATGCAACAACACAACATTTGAGCAGGCGTAGGGAGGATCGGGGTCTTCTGCACACCCCCGTTCTCCGATGGCGGCAAGGAGTCTGGGGCCTGGAGGAGGTGCGGGCCACTGTGTCCGGGGTCTTGGCGGGGGGCTGCGGTGTGTAGTCAGCGGCTTGCCAGGTCTGGGGCTGATGCCTCCGCTCCCCCCAGGAGGGGCGGGGGGCAGGGATGGCAAGGTGGGGGGAGGGAGGGGGTTTATTAGGTATTTAGGGGGAGGGGGGGGCTCTGGCCGGGTGGCTCGTGCGGGTCGTGTTGGCCCGCCCTCTTGGGGGGGCCCGGTCCGGGGGGCGTCTGGTCTGGGGCCGGGGGTCGGGCACAAGCAGTCGTATAGTCAATTTGGGGTGACCCCCCCCCCCCTTTGGTCAGTGTTGGATGTGAGTGTTATGTGGGAATGTGTGTACAGCGTCTTTTTTTTTTCTCTGTGTGTGGTGAGTGGGGCACAAGGGATGGATGGTGTGAATGAGTTTTCCATTTTTTTTTTTTTCCAGGTATGGGTGTGGTCCGCTCCCTCTCCCAAGAACATCTCAAGTCTCCGCTAGGTGCGGAGCCCATCCCCCCACGTCCTGCCCTCCTCCACTTCGTTGGCGGGCGCCTTGGCCCCCTGGCGCATTGGTTGGCTTCGGGTTTGGGGCGGGTTCCCGGGCGTGCGCCGGCCCACTCCCGGCGGCCTCTTCGCGGGGCCTGGCCCCCCGCGGGCGGCCGGGGGCCCCGTCGCGGGGGCGGGGCGCCCCTGGGGCCTCTGGCCCTCAGGGCCCATGGCCGGGACCACTTCAGCGGGGCTAGCTGCCGGCGGAGCCCACGGGCTCGTCCCCGCGGCTCTTGAGGGCGTCGGCATTGCGGTGGCTGGGGGATTTCCTCGGGGTCGTCTCTGCCCCTTCCTTGGGGGGGGGAGGGTTGCAGATATCCTGTGTCTGCCCCTCCTGGGCGACCTGCTTTAGGGACCCCTTTGGGAGTCCGGGGTTACGGGTCCCCTGACGCCTGCCTCTGTGCTCGGGGAAGGTGGGTCTTCGGTTCTCCACAATCACTATCAAGCTATTTCTGGATAATCTTCACCTAAACTAGTGCACTTTCACATCTCCCACAGGTGCTGGGTCCCAGGTATTAAGTGTTCACTTATATACAGTAATCTTATAATTAATTTATTTATTTATTTATGTTCTTTCACTTTCTTTTTTCAAATATCACATTACACATGTCAGCTTACATAATAATATATATGATTTAGCAATGGCATCTAGGTGTTATTCGAGTGTATCTGTTGCTTTATGTCTGTTGGTTGTGCTGTTCTTTTTGTGTCTCTTTCCAGGTGATGGAGCAGACAAAGAAGGTTTTATCATTCTCTCCCTTTTATCTCCTCTTTCTTTCATCTCTACTCTTTTTTTTTCTTTTCTTTCACTTTTTGTTCTTCCTTTACTCTCCCATTGTCATGTCCATATAATTTGAAACTCTCCTTGCAGGAATCATAATAAAGCTATTTACAAGCATAAATCAAGTGGAGCACTATGGCGAAAGCTGTTCGCTCCACTTGTAAAAGCAAAATCTGTCGAGCTCTATCTGGCATTGAGACATCAATTCCTATTGCCATATTGCTAGACAGGACACTGGGGAAAAAAAAAAAAAAAAAGGTTGACCAACTTGGAATGCAAGAGCAAACCGAATGCTTCAGGTGCTGTGTTGAAATCTGTCAAAATTCACTCGTCTGCCATAATATTTACTACTGCCAGCTGATAAGCTTACCTCTTGTGAGGTCATCAACCCAAATACACACAACGCAGAACTGTTAATTTTTGTTCTTCATTGCACTTTTGAAAAACTGTATTTTTTGAGGTCCTGTCGTTGAAATCCACACTTCATTACCCAGTTGGGTTTTTGTTGGGAGTCATCAGTCCTTGGTGAAAAAAAAAAGCACCTGATAGTATCAGTAATTTGATCATTTAAAAAGCGATTGCAGCTCCTCCTGGACAGTGCTGTGAAAAAGCCTTTGCCCTCTAGCAGATTTTATCTCTTTCCATATCAGCAAACCAGTTTTAACGTTAGTCAGATAAATAAAGTAAATCCAAAGAGCAGCTCTCAAACAATGATTGAATTTATCGAGAGAAGAAAAGCTGGCCAACACACCTGGCTCTTTGCGAAAACTATTTGATCCCCTTGATAAATTATAAATTACATGTGATTAATCAGTAAACTTTTTTCATTTTTGGAAGTTAGTTTTATGACCCATGCCCAGGCCTCGTCGCTGCCAGGCCTCGTCGCTGCCAGTCGCTGTGCGATGAAGAAATCACTCAAAGAAAACCTGTCTGACAACATAAAGAGGGCTGAGAGAGCCAAAGAAATTCAAGAAAGGGTGAGAAAAAAAGCTATTACCCAATACCCATTTGGAAAAAAAAGTCATATAGCTTTTGCTAAGGCTTTGGTGAGTTTAAGAACCACCTACAGTCAAACAGGGTGTGGGTAGTGTGATGGTCTGGGGTTGATTTGCTGCTTCAGGATCTGCATGATTTGCTTTAAGAAATAGAACCAGGGATGCAGTAAAAGGGGGGGGGGGGTAGGACATTTCCAAGGGCCCCTGACTGGCAGGGGCCCCCAAAACAGGAAAATGTACGTATATACGTGTGAGCTTTTGGGATGATTTAGTTATTTTTGTCAGGGGGCCCATAATTCCTGGCAGTACCCCGCTTGGAACCATGACTTTTGCTCTCTGCTGTTGGAGAATGTCCAGCCATCAGTTTATGGACCACAAGCTATGGCGCTTTGGGGTTATCCGGCAGGACAATGATCAAAAGCACACCAGCAGGTCAATTGCTGAATGGCCGAAAAATAAATAAATACCAAACGTTCTGGAATGGGCTGGTCGCAATCCCAACCTAAATCCAATTGAGACGCTGCGCCATGACCTCAAACTGACTGAGTTGGAAGTGTGGCAACTTTTCAATGTGGCTGAATTAAAACAACTCTGCAAAGAAAAATGGCCCAAAGTTTCTCTGCAGTGCCATATAAACATATCACCGGTCATGTACCACAAACATGTGATGGCAATTTTTGATGCCCAGGGTGGTAAGCCTATAACCAGTTATTAGGTCTAGCGGGGCAATTACTTTATCATGTGAGGCCAGGTTGATTTAGACAGCTGTTTTTCCCTTCATAAATTAGATCACTTGTAAACTGCATTTTACTCGGGTTATCTTTGTCTGCTATGATAAAATGTGAAAGTGTGAAAAACAAATGTGAAAAAAAATAACCCAAATCAGCCAAAATCTGTTAATGGGGAGCCCTTTTTTCCAACCACCAGACATGTTAGATAGGCTGTTGAGCTGTGTTTATTTTCCCCAACTAACATTAAATGAGCAGCGGGTGGAAGTGGAAGACATGGAGACTCACACTGAATGAACCAAGCTCTCCATATTGCGTTGTTCAGGCGGATCTTATCCCTCCAAAGCAAGCGCAGGCCCTTGAAAGACTTCCATTTGGGAGAAACTATTTTTCCGCTGTGGTGAAAAAAAGAAGAAAAAGGACAGGGTCGGCAAAATACACATGGGGTGTATCTAAAAAGGGAAACATGAGTTATATCTTAGAAGAAGAACATTGGAAAACAAATTGTTGCCTCAGCGCCTCGCCGCTACGGGAAACCTGCCCTGAATTTGACTAATAGCACCCAATTGACTGCTTTCTCAGTACTCCGACAGGATGTTTGCCTTTTTTCCCCACTCTAAGATCTTTCTGCATGCACAGTGCTCCGAAGACTAATGTGAGGTGCTCCAAGTGTTGCTAGGAAGCCCAAGCAAATCCTTTTCAGGATGCTTTTAATGGGTTAAAATGCCCACAAGCTACTTCTTAAAAAAAAAGGCAGATTACACACAGGGGAGAAGCAAATCTCTGATTCATATGCAAGCTAGGCATATTATAGTTTACAATAGTTTTCTCTTTAAATAATGTCTAGGTTTTTTATAAAATTGTATATTTGAGGTTTAGCTTTATCTGCAAAGGCTCCCGATTACCATCAACTGAATTACTTTCAGTGGCAACTGCACTGTGTTGTGTCTTAATATCAAGCTCAATAACACACACTGGTGCACAATAACACCAGCAATTGTGTGTCTTAAATAAAAGAAAAGAAGCAAAATAAAGAGTAATGGGATATCTTTCCATGACCTATTCCTCTTTGCTTCGGTTCCTCTGTAATCTTTCCATTCCTGCCAACTGGAATCAAAGTCCAGTTTACAGTGAAGACTTTCCAGGCTGTTGTGAAAGAGGCTGACAACACATCCAGCAGCCTTGGTGATCAGTTTTAAAGGGGAAATCTGTTGGAAAAGCTTCTGCTGTGCAGCATTTCTTCACTACCAGCAGAGCCCGGGGCTCTGTTTGTAATAAAGCGTGGGCTCGTTCTAGTCTGCAGAATAAAGTGACTATTTCTGCAAGAGCTAAATGTGGAACTGAATTTTTTGTTAAAACTGGGGCGCTTCAGTTTATGCCAAATTCAGCACTAACGTGCGCATCAGGAATGAAAGGTAGTTAAAGTCGCGTTTCTAAGACATAACTCCACATACTCTGTCCGCTCCGCTGCGGGACCCACCTGTAAGCCAGGCACATGCACTCGAACAGGCGGGTCAGAGTGGGGTCGATGCTCAGGCTCCCGGAGTGGTACCGGTACGTCTGGCACCACGTCCTGTTCACCGTGTCGAAGTCGTATCTCAGCGAGCCGCCGCTCTTCCTGCGGCGCGTCGCCGAGTCGCTGTGGGGCGACGACACCATGAAGTGTCCGCTGTGGATCACCTGGGTGCGGGCGAAAGAGCCGATCGAGGGCTCGACTCCCGCCGGCCGGGCAGGACCCCCCTCCGGCTCCGAGTCCGACTCAGAGAAGTCCTGCAGCTGGCTGCCGTTGCTCGCCATGGCAGGCTGCGGCTCCGTGGACCTGGCGCCCCCGCTGGATGACTGTACCTGCGTGGCAGAGACTGGTCCCAGCAGCCGCCACACACTTCAGCCTGCACCGCTGCGCTCTGGGTCCGAGCCACCTGTCGGCCGAGGCGACTTCTTGATCCGAGCAGCGTTCAAGTGAAATCAACGGGGGGGCGCACTAGGAGGAACGCTAGTCCGAACGCTACATCATTAATTATTAGCCATGATCAAAACAGTGGCTTAGACTTGTTTCTCCTGTTGTGGTCCTAGCAGAGCTGGCGCTCACTCTATGAGACTGACAACAATTAAAGTTGCATCAGAAGGTTTTTAGGGTGTTGAAACATTCGAGGCTTCTATGGGGTGCCAAATGTAAAATTTCAGATACAATTCTATAGCTGATATATTTTGATTATTTAGCTCACTTTTCTCACATTTAACTCCCTTTTCTCACATTTAAGACAGAAATTCACAATAAACAAGATCTTATATGCAATTGTCAACAATATGTTTATAAAGTAAAATAAATAGTTAAATGTTAAATCTAAATGTTAAATCTATATCTAAATGTTTTATTTATATCTAAATGTTAAATTTAAATCTAAATGCTAAATCTATATCTAAATGTTAAATTTAAATCTAAATGTTAAATCTATATCTAAATGTTAAATGTAAATGTTAAATCTATATCTAAATGCTAAATCTATATCTAAATGTTAAATATATATTTAAATGTTAAATCTAAATGTTAAATCTATATCTAGATGTTAAATCTAAATGTTAAATCTATATCTAGATGTTAAAGCTATATCTAAATGTTAAATATATATCTAAATGTTAAATGTTATATCTAAATGTTTCGAAAATATGGAAATTGACCGCGCCCCCTATCGGGTTCTCGCCCACACCACCGACCTTGGATCAGCCATGAGATCCATCTGTGGAGGACACTGTAAACATGCCGCACAGACGGCTGACAAGGCAACTTCCTATAACTATATAACTTTCTCCCTTTAACGGCAAAGTTTCTTGTTTTAATGAGAGACTTATCTTGCTTAAACGACATAATTCGGACCCATCAGCTCGCGGGATATTTCAGTGTCATGGAGAAGAGGAGAGACGGAGGGGCGCCTTTTATTACTTTTTAAGAAGTCGTCATTTGTCGGAGAGATGTATTTCTGCACTGAGGAGTGACAAGGTAAGTCATAAATATACAGCAAGTCCTCTACTTGAAATTTGACCAATTCGGCAGTTATTTATAGTTAACAACTCTGCTTTGGATACACTTGCATTACTGTAGTACATTCTCTGGCTCTGTTTACACGGTGAAAACAGGTTTGCGTTGCCTTTGTACTCTCCATTTACACACTACAAGGTTTAACTGTTGCTTAGGGGGGACTCTCAGCTATAGCTGTGGGTTTATTTACAACAGTTTGCAGCCGAAACAGTCCTCTGCCAGCACTGAGCTGTATAATACACTGGAGTGCTGATTTTGCCGAAAAACTGAAGTCACTGGCCGCCATCTTGCTACTCCCTACTCTCACAGAATCCCACAGGATTTGGTTGCAACAACAAGCAGTTTTCTGGCTGTATGAAAACCATTCACTGGTAATTCTACAGTCAGTGGATGTACTAACACTATCAACTACTAGGAAATTAAGTGCTGAAATATTTTACATGTTATTCATATTAAATATATATATATGTATATATAAGTATGTGTATAGGTATATATGTATATATATGTATACACATATGTAAATATGTTTTTGTATATTGTTATTTATATATTTATAAATGTTAAACATATATATTTAAATGAATAAAATGCAAAATATTTCAGCACATGACTTTCTCAGTACTTCATATTTTTAGAACATAACATAAAACTATATGGCATTTGACATTTTAAAAGTTTTAAGCCCCCCCCCTGAACATGAGAAAATCCTCGTCATTCGATGCTGTAGCGCACATATTCCCTAGTTACTGGGGGGAAATAGGGAGTACCAATATGGCGGCTGGTGGCTTCAAAGCGACTCGTTCAAACAGACGGTGATTAGCACTCCAGTGCATAGACATCATATACGTAGACGCGTCATAGGGCGCAGGTTCGCACGTCAACGTCACCGCCATATTGTATGTGGCAGAAAAAAGTTGAGTTCTGTTATTGTGAACGTGAATCAGAGAAGATGCCTCATTCCTGTGCTGCAATAAATACACACACACACGCACATATATATATATATATATATATATATATATATATATATATATATATATATATATATATATATATGTTTGTGTGTGTTTATGTGTTATGAATATAAGGATAAATTTGTTAAATCTAAACATTGTGGTCTTCATTATTTCATAAAACCGTGTCACATGTGAACCTTTAGGAACAGACTTTTTGGGTGAGTATTAAAGAGGCAAAATTAATAATATGAGGAAAAAAAAGTCCTAAAGTAAAAATAAACTAACAAACACAAAAGTGATAATGTTATGATAAAAACATCATATTATGAGAATTAAGGGGGAACATTTCCAGAATAATCACAGTTTGCAGAATTATTTCACTCCTGGAGTAATAGGGCCAGGTTAGATTATTTTAAATATTTTTATTCTTTAGGAGAATAAATTCAGGAGGATGAAGCTAAAGGGATACGAAAATAAACTTGTAATATTACAAAAAAGAAATACTACGAATACAAAGTATATTCAGAGATTAAAGTCCCTCTGATACTGTTTAAGTGACTGAGTAACTGCAGATTTGCCACATTTAAGATGGCGGACGCTCTGACGCATCGCAGCATAGGCAGAACCCGCCCAATGACGCGTCTACTCTTATATTATGTCTATGCTCCAGTGTATAATATAGCTCAGTAGCTGTGTCTCAATTCGGCGGCTGCGTCCTTCGAAGGACCCAGCCTACTCAGCCTTAGGAGGACCCAGCCATCGGAGGATGCTCCGGAGGATCCTCAGCCGTTGGTAAATGGGACCATAGACATATATAAAGAGTAGACCCCGCATCGACCGCTCTCGCCTATAGGCGCTGACGAGATTTAGGGGCGCCATCTTGGGGCGGTCGACAACTCCGCTCAGTCTAATGTGTTAACCAGGTGCAGAATCCATTTTAATCAACTATAACTCGTTTATTGTTGAACTAATTTTCACATTTGTTTAGCTTAAAACTATAGCTATTATAACAAATGGTCCAGTGCGTTTAAATAATCTTAGTGGGGTTAAAACAAAATAGAATATTCTGACATGATGTATGTATGTTTCAAAACACAGCAACGCACACATTTTTTATAATTTTTTTATTGCTATATAAACAAACACATTTGTACATGTACATATGTACATATACTTCCCAAAAAGAACCCGTGATGGGCGAAATCTGTAAAGTAGTAACCTTTATTTTTTTACAATTATTATATACAATTAAATACACTGTAGTATATTGAAACCATAGAACAAAACCTTTTTACCGGCCCAAGCATTTGTTTAACAAATGAAAGTACTATATAAACGTTTTATTATTATTATTATTATTTACAAATAAGCTGTAAAATAATAATTTTAATCAATACGAACTGAAGGCTTCAAATTGCGGAGATCATCGCGGCCCACCGCGACCCGAGTCATTGGATTAGAACGGGAGAAAATTAAAAATTATTATAAAAAAAATACAAAGTGTGTATTTCACTGCTCTTTTGACTGAGGCGCTGCATCCGTGACTCCGCTCTGTAGCGTTTTTTCCTCTAAAGCCCGCGGTGCAGGTGAGTTTTTTTTCGGGAGAAGAACACATTTTTATCGGTAGTTGTCACTCTTTTTTCTTCTGGGCAAAAAGATTCTTATAAACCGACACGCCACCTGATGAGAACTGTAATGAACGGCTCATCAATGCAAATCCGTGAAGCAGCGAGACCGTGAAAGGTGAACCGCAATATAGCGAGGGTTCACTATATATATATATATATATATATATATATATATATATATATATATATATATATATATATATATATATATATATATATATATATATATATATATATATATATATGCTGTTTATTCACTAATGTTTAACAACAACTTTGTATCTCATAGTATTAGAAAACTTACATTCTGATCAAAAATATAAACAATGTATTTTCATCTTGCTTGTGAAAAGTTATCCCTCGAGCCCTGACATAAATAGTCCCTCGATTTAAAC
This sequence comes from Fundulus heteroclitus, assembly GCF_011125445.2. Taxonomy (NCBI): domain Eukaryota; kingdom Metazoa; phylum Chordata; class Actinopteri; order Cyprinodontiformes; family Fundulidae; genus Fundulus; species Fundulus heteroclitus. The sequence continues at coordinate 113,406 of NW_023397165.1, read as the reverse complement.
AAAAATGAGCCGCGCAGTGCTGAGGCATCATTAGTGTGTCAGCTTGAATCAGCAGGATTAGGTATCAAGTCGACCGCCCCAAGGTGGCGCCCGTAATTCCTGCGCAGCGACAGTCAATGCGGGGTCTACTCTTATATTATGTCTATGAATGGGACGGTCTAGCCTTTGGAGCACTTCCTGGTTGCGACACGACGTCATCACGTCTACCCCAAGCCCGGCGAAAACAGCACCAGCGCCGATAAACGACGCAAAAAAATGGATATTGAATTATTATTTTTATTTACTTGTTATTGGAGGAGGAGAGTCGGTTTACACGGCTTCGGCGGCAGCAAAACCGGCGACGAATTTTTCTCAGGCTGGAGGAGCGCAGTGGAGAGGTAACATTTACCTGCTATTATTTTCAGCCACAGGGACCTGCTAATGATCATAATATACCAGTTATTAAACAAACGCTTGTCAGCAGATTGACGAATATGTTTAAATATAAAATGTTATATCTATTTGTAAGACTTGATATAGGCTTATGTTTGTAACTTTAGTCATTTGAATTGAAAAGTTAAATGTGTACAAACCCTGTAAATAACTGACTTAAATCACTACTTTCACTATCACTAATGTTGTGTTGAGAAGCCAAACTAATATTGAGAAATAAATCATTACTTGTCTAAATTGTTATCCCCTTACTGCCTGATTTTATTTGTAATTATATAACGAAAAAATAATACAGGAAAAATAAATCTAAATATAAAAACGTAAAAAAAAAGTTAAATAGTGGATCTAGATGAAGTAAAATAAGTAAGGGCCAGAATTGTTTCGTCACAAATTAGCAACACTAGAATTATATCAGCTAAAATGACATTGCTATCATCTAATCCTGTTGTTCTTAATGTTCATGTCTCTATCCAGACAAGGCTGATGTACTGCTGCATCAACTTAAATGCACAACATCTGCCTGGGAGCCGGTGACATCATGGCCCCAGACGATGAAGTGCAGGACGACATGCCAGAGGATGAGGAGGGGGAGAACGTGTTGGAGGCAGTCAGTGGTGCTCCCTGGCGGGACCAGCTGTCTGCCGAGGTGTCTGCCCTGGAGGAGGTTCTACCCGACCACGATTACATTTAGATGGCAAGTATAATCACTTTTTAGCTTTTCTTATGTAAGGGTTATGAAAACAGTTGTAGTAAAGTCATTTTCTGCATCTTCTTAAACATTTTTAGGAACATGGCAGCCGTCGATTGGGTCAGCCCTGCAAACCCTGATGGACGATGTGGTGAACAGTGGAGAGAGAGGCATCCCCCACCCCCCAGATGATGTCCCACTCGCAGTCAGAAGACTCCAAGGTCATCTGTGTGGCATCCCATCCAGTCCAGCAGCACCACCAGGGACTCCTGCTCAGTCAAAATTGTGTATATATATATATATATATATATATATATATATATATATATATATATAATGTTCTTTAGTAATATTTATTTTAGATCTTCTGTAAATAGTTAAAATGTTTTTGATAGTTTATTGTAAATACTTGTTTCTCTAAAAATAAATTAATGTTGTCACTGAGAAGTTGTTCTAAGTTTACTTAAATTGTAAAGAAGTGATGAAACAGATAATGTAAAAGGTTAAAAGACTTTAAGAACACACAGACAACAATAACTTTTATAAACAATTTAATAATTTAATTTAACAATAACAGCAACACAGAACATGAGGACAAACCATGGCCAGGTGGCAGCAGTAGGCTTCCCACTGACCCCCTGCCCTGTCCCTGGATCTTTGCATTCATAAAGTAGAGGAAAACAATTTGTGTCAACAGATGCATTTTTTGCAGGATTGTTCTAAACAAGAGAAATGAGAAGAGATAAACACACAAGGGTCACTACTATCAGAACTATAAGATTAAAAAAAGTGACATCTGGGCATCATTTGATGTGATCAAAAGATTATATTTGTACGTTGGTGTTTGAACAGGACTTCTTTGAATTTGTGTGAATTTTACATACAAATGCAACATGTATATGGAATTATGTCTCAACTCTTACCTTCATCAGACTGCGGCAGTATTTTTGGCCCCGGTAAAGAGGTGGTTATTTTGCCCACGGAGTTTTATCAACTCCTCTGTATGCTCCCTGCTGCCTAGAACAAAATGACATGTAAAGCATATTTCTGTAATGTCAACAGGCAAAATGACTGTTCTGTATAATTACGCCAGTGTTGTTCTTCAAGTGAATTATACTTTAAACCTTATTATACTGTACTGTAAATTAACTATACGCTATTGAGTATTCAAACAAAACGTTTGCAGTATTGACAGCCCAGCACAGCTGGACTGATGTTATTTCTTCAGCTGCATTAAGCTTTGACAGTTCTAATCATTTGTAATAAACTGCATGAGAATGAATTGATCGGATTTGTGAGGGACATGGCTATCAGCACAGTACAATAATATGTAGGTTAAAATCAAAAATTGTGACATTTTTATGAAGGCTTTTAATGTTGCTGAACGTCTCGTATCAACAGATTAGCTCTAAGCTTTAGCTATAGCTGGTCCTACAAATTCCGGTGGCTCCGTTACCGTCATGTATTTTAATAACGTTCAGTTAAAAAATAAAATAAAAACAAACTACTTACATTTAAAGCTGTACTACGCACTACTGCCAGCGCTGCTGCTGCTTTCCAGTCTTGATGAAAATCCGCCTTCTTTCTTTTTTTTCTTCAACTACTACTAAAAAAAAAGCGAGCAAAGCACCTCGGGAAATTTTATGGCAGGCGAGGCCGCTAAGGATGGTACCGGTGCATCCTCAGAATTCGGGGAAAAGGAGGACGCATTTGAAGGCTGCATTTTAAGCATCCTCAAAATTTTGGCCAAATGGGACAGCCTCCGCGCATCGCTGTGACGTCACCGGCCTTAAAATGCGTCCTTCGAAGGACGCAGCCACCGAATAGGGTGTTTTCACTGACGTCACTGGCCAACTTCCGGTCCGCCATATTGGGTGGCACACTTCCTTATCTCTAGTTGTCTTACACGTATTATCGTATCGCGAATGGATAAGTACGCCAGCACGCTAGAGCGACCAGATAAGGACGTATATCTGAGGAAATGTTCCGTGATCGACCATATGGACCCCTATGCCCTCCACGGTGCCTTGTTTAGCCGTAATCCAGATGATTGGCCAAATGTAGAGCACGGCGACATAGTGCATTACCTGGTGTTCAGTGAAAACCCTCTGCACACTCTTGAGGAAATGAGAGCTTACAAGGATCTAGAGGCTCACAACCAGTTCACATCTGGTTATGTACATCAAGGAAATCGCCATCATACGTGGACGGGTGAGTTTTAATAAGATGGTAAAAATGTAAACAATCCGACGCAAATGTGTTGCAAATGTGTTGCACCGCCCGCCACTGGCGGGCGGTGCAACACATTGGCTGCAAGGCCGATCGACATTGGCTGCAAGGCCGATCGACGCCGCTTGCGGCTTTAATTATTTAAGCAGAACAATGACCAGTGCAAAATTAAGTTGTATTTACCGTATTGGCGCCGGTAGGAGCTGCAGATCATAAAGCCAGCAAACAGTGGGAACACAGCAACTCGTTCAAAGGTAAGCTGCGTTCAGACGGGCTCTGGCCCATGCTAGTTTAGTAGCTGCTAACCGCCAGTGCTAACAACCACTCGCGCATGTAATGTACTTTTAACTAGCTGCTATGTGTTTCAAACGTTTAGAACACACTCTCATTGACATCGGGATACTGTGGAAAGTTATGTTCGGTCTTACAGCCGCGATCCAAGCGAGCCGACGATCTCTTTATCTCTGTAACTCGTTCAAAGGTAAGCTGCGCTCAGCCGGGCTCTGGCTCATGCTAACCGTTAGCGCTAACAACCACTCGCGCATGTAATGTACTTTTAACTAGCTGCTATGTGTTTCAAACGTTTAGAACACACTCTCATTGACATCGGGATACTGTGGAAAGTTATGTTCGGTCGACTTACAGCCGCGATCCAAGCGAGCCGACTCTTTGTTATCGCTAACAGTTGTTCTCCGTGGTTGCGCCTCCAGGCAGGAAAGCGGTGGAAAATTAATCTGTTTCTATGTTTTTCCCATGGCGATCATGTGTTGCGCTGTTACAGCCCACAATACAGCAACGGTTTACCATGGTTGAAATCAAGTTAAGGTGAAATGAATCAAATTAAAACACGGCTGAGAGAGGGAGTACAGTACGCGGTAGTAATAGGCAGTAGAGGCGGCGGAGGCAGTCAACACGACAGCCGCGGAAAGTAATAAGTCATAACGCCCAAGCCCTATTATTAATATATTCTTCTTATATGTTTTAAATACTTAACAGTTAATTACCTGTGACAAAGTGAGCACCGCAGACTCTGGCGTATTCCAGCTTAACACCGTCCAAATCGGACCTGGATATCCGTGTCAGCCATAGGTGACGGCGTTGTTCAGACAGCTGTTTTTTTTTTTTCACACTGATTCACTATTACGGCTGGTAGGCGATAGAAAGCGTTGATCTCCACCTCCACGGACCGTGCAACCAACCATTAAACACGTTTTCCCCATTGTTCACTTCCAATACTGCCTAAGGCGTCATACAATGCAGGTCAACGGTGCGAAACGACTGCCACCCAATATGGCGGACGCGCTGAGTAGTCACGTGAGCGTGACGTCAGCTGAAAACCCCCTATTGGGTCTTTGTGTGTAAGTGAGGTTACAGATCGATGTATTTGTGTTTTGTTTTGTTTTGGGGGGTTTTGGTGCAAGGGGTGTTCAAAGTGCAACCAGTTGGTCGGGGCAGTTGGATTAATAAGAAAAAGAAAAGCGAAAGTTTAATAAAATAAAATAAAAAAAGGAAACGGAACTAAAAGGGCGTTGCACCGGGGAAGCGTTTACGTGGGGACAGACTAGGACTTCCGTTGTGGATAAAATTGTTCGTAACTATTAAATGCAACGTATTACTTTCAAAAAGGGGTAAGCGTCCAGGTGTCTGCGGGACACAGAGTTGTATCCTTGCGGGGCTGAAGAGTAAAACCGTGTTTGGACGAAACATTCGGGGGTCGTAGCCAGCGCAAGCTCTCCACTTTTAAACTAAGCAGGAACTTAACACGTTGAAAATACATCTTTCGGCGTTGCTATAGACGTTTAAAAACTATGAAAAACATAGAACTATTTAAGACAGTCAGAAAAAGCAGGCCTGCACGTGTTTGTCTGTGTGAATGTGTATCGTATGTAACTAAACGTTCTTCTGTGTGAATTAATTAATTCGGTTAAAATTATTGTTCATGGTTTCAAAATGATCATTTGTTTTGGGAGAACTGCAGCTCCGTAATTCAAATGACATTTTAAGCATGGACTAGGTTAACAAAAAGGTAAAGTAAAAGAGAGATTTAAATAACAAAGTTTGTTTTTTTAACATTAAATATCTGGCCAAATTAAATTGTTACACTGAGATATGCTAACGTGTCTTAAACAGAAAATATCCCAGGGCTGTAGGAAATACTTGGGACTGGGGATAAAGGTTTTTTGTTGTTTGGAGCTTAAATATGCAGTACAGCAACCAGAGGCGTTAGGGCTGTATTCAGTTATGCTATTAGATTGCGTTTGGCTTGTGTTTGTCAATGAATTCATGACAGCTGAAATAATAACAGAGTAAAAGCTTTTATATTGTAATTTTAGAACATTAATAAAATGGCAAACAGCATATGGGGATCATATGGGAGAATGTTTGGGAGAAATGGAACCGGATGGGATATGTTTAATGGGAGATTTTTAACTAAGGATTTTACAGCTGCCTAAAGAGAAGAATTTAAGAGCATTAAGATATACATGATTTTTGATTTAAATAGATGAGAAAAACTGTGCTTTAAACAAACTGTATGGGACTAAATATGGTTGCTTTTCTAAGGGTTCTCTATTAATTTATTTTATTTCTTTTTACTTGGGATTTGAATGCAGCTAATGAGAAATTTTGAGAAGTGTCAAGATATCACAAGGCCACATTAAGCATGTCATCAGTTACAAAAGCATCTGATGTTATTAGTTATGCTGAGCTGAGGGACAGTTTAACCTGAAACAGGACAATATATATGATAAACAAATCTGACCATGATGTAAACATCTGAATGTTTATGGCAAGGCTGGGTCTGTGTGTTCTGGCCTGGGGGCACGAAAACTATGTCAGAGGGAAAAAATAAAATAAAGCCAGCTTATGAAGGGTTAGATTCTACTTGTAATCTCTTTGTTTTTGGGTAGCCTTCTCAATGTGCTGAATTACGGGGAAAACTCTTATCATGTATAGAAAAACACCAGAAGCTCAAAAGCCTGAAAGAGAAAATGGTTGCTTTAAAGTTTCACCCTTGACCATTTAAGATTGAAAAGCATTAATAACTAAGTTTGCATGATCAAAAGAGCTAGAAAGAAATCAAAAGAATGCTATAAGATATTGGAACACACATAATGCACTCCTTGGGAGACTTTTTACTTTCGGGTTTTTATTGTTTTGTGCATTTTTGATTATTTCTTTGTTAAATGATTCCTTTGCTTTAATTTTTGCATCACCAGTGGCAAAAAAGTGACAACATTTAAGGTTGTTCGGCAGATAATTTAAGAAGATGAGAAGTTTTAATACAAAATGATGAAAGTAAAGGAACGAGAGATTCCTACCTCCCCTGGACCAACCAAGAACTTAGACACATCACGTTAAGAACCAAGACACTAAAAAGACCAGGTTTTCTTTTGTCACCTAATACACTAACAGAATTGTTTTTCTCTGAGTTACTTCTTTCAGATGATGTGAGATGAAACTGTAAAGCCACCTTTGTTCCAACAGAAGACTCTGGAAAGTGAGCTCTTTCAGGCCGTATGGTAAGAAGTCATGATCTAAAATGGACGTGCAGGGATTGACAAAAGTGACTAAATTATGCTAAGTTTAACAAACTTATGACAGGTAATATTGAGACCTTCTAGGCAAGGCAAGGCAAATTTAGTTATAAAGTACAATTCAGTATTCAGTATCCTTCTAGCGGTAAGAAGGTGGCTTTGGAAATTGTTCATGTACCCCTTCCCACTGTTCCCCTCTCCACTGACTCACATTAACATTTCTATCCTGTTTTCTGCTTTTTTCTTGCAAGGAAACCTGGTCATATATAATTGGAATGTGCTAACGGAGAGATTTTAGTCTTTTTTCTTAGGCATTCTCAGAGACAAGTTAGTACCAAGCGGTGCCACAGTGGTCCAGGGGACGGAGAAAAAGGTGATGTACTTGACTCCTGCCTAATCCAGTTTTTAATCAAATTTTGGACAAAAAAAATCAGTAATTTTTGCAGAAGCTGCATAGAGGTTTAATGGGGAATGTGATGCTACAAGGTTAAGAGAAATGTTTTTTATTAATGAACTTATACAAAGAGGTTGAACTGTCTGTAAAATATTTTGCTTGGATACATTTTTAAGGGATCAAGATCTGGGGTAAAGGTGAAGAACTTCAAGAATAATTTTGTTTTAGAGGGAACGCTGTGGTTGATTTTGTTTTGAGACAGTTTTCTTGTAATTTTTGTTTTGATTTTTTCTTTTCGACTTATTTACACTACACTATGGATGAAGATAGACAATTCTTGTATTGGACAATTTGATTTTGGACAAAATCCATATTGGCAAAATGCTGGCAGAATTCCTTGTGGTTTCAGACACAACGATTGGAGAAAGAAGATTCATGGACAAAGCTCGTCCTGGAACGATGTTGTGGTGCTGAACTGAGACATGAGGACTGAAAATGGACAACTAATTGCAGGGGCAAAGACAGAGGCATCGGATAACCTTCAATGGACCGCAACACGAAACAAAGATGAGTTGGCAGACACCCCTTCTGCATTTCACATCAGATTTTCCTGCACATAATTAAAACACAAAACACACATTAGAAACATACACATTGGCGGATGCGCTTAGAAGAAAACTTTCAGATTAAAAGCAATCAAGATTATTATTAAACCCCTAGGATGTTAATTGTTTTAAGTCAGAGCTGTTATTAGCGAGCAATAAGAGGGTCAAACGCATTCGGACAAGTGGTACTGGTTTGGAAACAAAGCTGGTAGAGATTTTGGGCCGCTGATAAGAAGGATTTTCTTTTACTTTTCTAACAAAGTTTTTATTTAAATCATTTAAAATACATATAGATATGTTTTGGAATTTTATTAACCCCACAGGGGGTTTTGAATAAGATTCAAAGAGGCACCTTTAAGATACAATAAGCTTCATAAAATACATCATGCATGAGAAGAAATAGGGGGGAACCGCTAAAAGACATCCATTTTGCACCAAAATGTTAATTTACCTGATGAGAGCATAGAGAAGTTTAAGAAATTATGCTAAACCTAAAACCGGTTCAACAACTTATGAGTATTGGTGATTAAAGTAAGGAGTGGGATACATAGAGGGGCCGTTTAAACATAAAAGGAAAGTGGATAAGAACATTGTATGCAATTACATCAATGAGCGATAATTATGATCATGACAAAACTAGTGGGCGAAAAAGTTAAAGTAGGCATTACAGCAACAGTTAATAGCATAAACGAATGAACGAACGAGTGAGCAAGCTAATTTTTCAATATAAGCAGAATAAACTCTAAACCTTTTAACCTTGGTCAAGCGAAGGAGAAATTGTGAGCACAGCATTTACTGGGTATCTTAAAGTAAGCAGAGGCGCAACTAAGAAATTAATAATTAGGATGTAAAGCACCACAAAGGTTAAGGACTCAAATGGATAAAACTGCAAGTTTAGAATAATGCCTTATTCTAATAAATAACTTGGGTAAATTAGGGATTAAAGCACCAGTGTAAATAGTTTGGAATTATACGCAGTTACCTAAAAGGTGTGAGGAGACTTAACAACTATCTGTTTGAACACAAAATAGCACAATAGTTGTTCTTTAACTAAATGTTAAAACATCCAGAAGAAATAAACCCACATAAATATAGTTTAGTCATCTATTAACCTAGTGGTCTTTTAGACCAGGATAATCTAACGATCGTCCTCTTGTACATGCAGAAAAGTAATGAGGTCAATTAGATTAGTTGGACGTTTGGTATCTGGTCAGGACAGCAGAAGCGACTCCTGGACACAAGATGATGATAGGAGGATAACAGCTTCAACATGATATCAATGCATGAAGGTTGGCTCTGAGGAACATCAGAGCTGCAATGGCATCAGACAGTGACACTCCTGCTGTGCTAAAAAACATCTTGAAAAGAACTATGCATGACTGCTTTGCTTCACAGGTGATGGAATTCGACTACGAGGTTTCACGAACATGACATGGAGAGGTTGGCGTTCAGGAAACGCACCAAGAACACACTCTTGGACTCTCAACAAAAAGAACATTTGAAAATGGGGATTCAACAATATGCAACTTGGGGTAAATGGGGTCTAAAGGGGGACACTAAAGAGGAGATAAACTGAAAGCCAGGGCTTACGACGAGAGACATTTCAGACAGGGGGTGTGGACACCCAGGAATTGCTGCTGTGGTTTGAAAATGTCAGAGATTTGTCGCAGGTGGTGGAGTGTTTCGATGACCCAGGCGCTTGGAACCAGGTTGGACCAAGGAGACGACGTCGTGTTCCCACAGGGATTACCTGTAACCTAACACTGACAGTGAACATTTTTGTTTTTGGGTTTGCTGGGGTTGCCAAAAGGAGCATCGGAGATGACTTTCTCTGTCCTGACCAGGTTCACACTTAAAATGCAAAGAACAAAATGATAGAGGCCAAAACAAATACGGACACAGAGACGTGTTTATACAAAGAATTCCACTATTCGTCAATTTAAGGTGCAGATACTAAGGCTAAACAAAGAATTAGAAGAAGGGCAAAACTTAAAGCTGATCATTTACCAATGGGTGGTCAATATTTAAGAGGGTTTAAAGGAACTGCACAATTTCTTCAATGATCACAACAGACAGTGATTGATGAAACAAACAAGCAAATTCTAGAATGGGAATTTTTAATCTGCTGGGACAAGACGGTGTAAACATAAAATACGGATTTATAGATCACTGGGTGATATAAGTTAACAAAACACAGATCCTAAATTTGAACAAACTGTAGAAAAAGCAACAGTAGTAATAATGGATAAATGACAAGGAAAGAAAATCACTCGGAGTAATGTCTGCTTAAAGTTTTTCAAGGATAAACTAAACACATGAGAACAAGAACTAGATACTTGTTGAAGGGTTGATTTACTTGGGGATATAATTATGCTTGGATGTATTATCAATTTAACTAATGTTGAAAGACTGAAAAAGGTTTAAAGACCTAGAGCAGTTTGGAGCTTCTTACATGGTCAGGGGGCGATGTGTTTAATAAGCAACAAGGAGTTACTGCTCACAGCATACTACCGTTTAAAGGTTTGTTTCAAACAAGATTCAAACAGGGGGACATACGATAAAACCAGGGTTGTTTACAAAAGCTGTCTGTTAAAACAAGCAGAAGTGATTAAAAAATCAAGAATTAATGGGATTAGAATTGCTCTTCGCATCAGGTGAAGGGCGCATTCAACTACAGGTCTTTTTGTTTGATGCACGTCAAGCTGAAACTGATTCACAGAACTACTTCCTGTCTCCGCCCTGGGCTACGCCCACTTCCTGAATAGCAACCAATCACAACTCCGTGTGGGCGAGGGGCATGCACACACTTCCTTTCTCTTAGCTGAGCTTTTCAAAATAAGATAAGAAGTACATAGGGCTGCTTCTGATTAATATCACAACATTATTCTGCAAATATATATAGTAGAGCTTTCTTTTACAAACTTAAGGGTTTTTCTGTTGGACTTTTTAGAAAAATGTGAAGTATTTTAGAGCTGGTTCAGTAAGAAGTTTCTGAAAGGTTTTAGTACAATTCCCTGTGTGCTAGATAAATTGAGATGAACCGTGTCACAGTAGCCATGAAACATATGATGATAAATCTCTATTGCAGAGATCTTTCCAACTGTTGGACATTGTAAGGTGAGACACACATGGGAAAGAATTATAGAGAAATGCTGCTGCAGATAATGTTGAACTTTCAGATTCCTCCTTTTATATAAGAGTAATGCAAGATCTAATGATTACAGTAAAGGAGGTTAAGCTAAGAGCATAATAATTGTGAACGGAAATATCTGGATGTGAAAGTGTTTGAAGAAGGTAAATGACAGAAGGATTGGGAGTCTTGATAAGAACACTAATTACACCTTGTTTCTGTTATCCAACAGTAAACAAGGCCTGGTGTCTGCCAACCATCTCAACAGAGCATTTTCCTGGGGATAAAATGCTTATTGCCTGAAAAAGGACAGGACACTCATTACCATCCAACTAAATTGTTTTTGTCCATGCTGAGGAATAAGAAGAGGACTTAAGAAGTTTGGGAGTAACATGCCAGAGACCTATGATTTTTTTATGTTTTCTTCTTTCTGGTTGCCACGAAGGAGCAGTTGCCTGAGAACACTGAGCTGACCACTTATGCGCGAATAGATTCATGTCTGCCACGTGCTCAGACTGGCCTGACGGTTTTTTACTTGCGTTATTGACGTACAGACTCTTTTTATATCACAAAACCGATTTTTTCTCTTTTCTTTCTCCTTTCTGTTTTCGACTGACTTCCATGTTTGATTTTATGTGTTATGATGTTTATACTGTGATGTTGCATTATGTTGATCGCTATGGCTTTATGACTAAGAATGAAAACTCTCTGTTACAGACACACACACCAAGACCTACAGTTCTTGCAATCCTTTTGCTTTATGTGGAGAACCAGGATCTGATGGCTATCACAGATCCATAAATTACTTGGTAAGGCAAATTTTTAGATTCAATACAGGGTGTCTTCTCGCTCAGATTGGCCCAGAGTGGGATTCCCCTAGACTGGGCTCTATCGGGTTTTTTACCATTTCTTAGAGAGATGGGGTTTTCCTGCTTGAGGCTCAGCCTGCCCTCTGATGCCCCCTACTGGTACTCTTGGATTTGTGAGGTTTGAAGGTGATGGATTGTTGTCCATAGGAATGGAGAGTGGAGGACCGAGTAGGAGGTTTCTTGGGGTGGGGGTAGAGTAGACGAATTTGGCCTTGATTAAGGTACATCTTTAGCTTATCTGGTCTAAAGTAAACTTAAAATAATGTGCGCATAGGAACCTAAAACAGGCCTAGCTCAAATAGTTGAACCCTAAATTGTAGATAAAATGCTTGGACTGTGGTCTTGACTAAAAAATGCTGAATTATTAAGTATTCATGCTGATTGATGCTAAGATGTTTCCATTGTGGTTTGTCCGGCCATTCCTTTGAACAGTTTTCGTTGTGATGTGCCTTTGGGGCACACCAACACGGGGGGCTAACGGACAACTGGGCTGTTTTTTACAAAGTGCCTTTCGGGCACACCAGCAGAGATTGTGTGACCCCAGAGACTGAGCCGCACTATCGACTGCCATGGAGATCACGGATGGATGGACTCTGGAAGCCGGAAGCTGACGTGCTTGGATTGCTTGGACTGGACGGAATGACCGACTGTTCTGGGAGAGGGACAGACTGAGAGCTGTCGTTCCACTGGTTGATCATCTTTGGTAATGTGCCATAATGACACATCATCAGGGGGTCTGTTAGGATATCAACAAGGTCAAGTGGAACGAGCTGTTTATCCCAGAACTGCATGGCACTGACCCAAAAGATTGGCACATATCTATCAGATACCACCCCGGAGGTGACACAGTTTCCCTGCTGATGTCACAGTTTGGATGTGTACCGCCCTTGTATGGGTGTGTCCCGAGATCCCTTTATAATGTTTGTGTGATGAGCACTCGAGGCCGCCTGCCAATCAGGGGCCCATCAGCGCTGGTGTGACTGTAACTATTTCTCTGTCTTTACCTAGATAAAATATAACTAAAAGCATACTTGTCTGTTTTATGCGTCCTGCATTCAACTGCACAGAATTTGGTATTAATTTTAGACCAAGGTCTGTGCAATCGTCTACCAGGAAGTTTTAGATCACTTCATTCTCACCCACTTGATGGCCACAGTGTCTCGTCGGTGCCTTAGGTATCTATTGGGATAACAACATCTTGTCCTACTCAACAGATCTGATCATCTGGTTAACCAGTGACTGCTGTGAAAGTGCAGCTGGCAACAAGGGGAAGACCTTGTGACAGCATGGAAAGACAGTTGACAGGAGGGAATAGACCCCACCGGGGCCACCATGGGCTAGCTTACCCATGGTGGCGGGATCCAGCACGTGTGGTGTATCGGTTCCACCGAAACTTGGCTACGAAGAATTCTAAGAAGAAAACACCCCCAGAGCCTGCGAGAGCAAGAGTGGAAGATGGCTCACTGACTGACAACCCGGTAACGAACACAGGAATGGAACGGACTACGAGAATGATGATCAGCATAACTGAGGCTCCGATAGGTACAGCAGGACGCAAACTTCAGAACTGCGTATGTGGCTGGACAAAGGCTACTACCACACGTGGCCTGCAAATATATTAGGGCAAGAGGAAGTACCTAAATAAGGTTCAACAGGGAAGTCGCATCGATCACTACTTCTTGAGAAGCAGACCGAGTCAGTCGATGGAAGTTCTACAGCAGGATGCACACCACAGCCTGCAGGACATCAACACCCCAGCCCCTGAGGAGGAAGAACAAGGCACTGCAGAGCAACCTGAAACCAGCACATCATGCCCCCCAACAGAGAAGAAGATCTTGGGGAGAAGGCCGTTAGTCAAGTGGCCAAACTCCTGCGACAAAACACTGTGGAGGGAGGTCAACACTGATCTCTGCAACATCTTACAAGTGGTCAGAGGCACCCCCTTGAAGAAGCTGGAAAGAATGGGTAAGGCAAACAATCTACTCCGACAATCTCCACCAAGTCCCGAAGGCAGACGGAGATAGACAAGCTAGTGAAGGAGAGGAGGCAGCTGAAAAAGCAGCGGAGGAAGGCCACGGAGGAGGAAAAGGACAGAATAAACATACTGCTGGAAGAGATCAAGGGCAGGCTTGTAACTCTGAGAAAAACAGAGAATCTCTTGAAGAAGCGCAGAAGGAAAGAGCAGGAAAGATCGCGCTTCTACAAAGATCCCTTCAAATTTGTGAAGAGTCTCTTCACAAAGGAGAAGAGTGGAAGTCTCTCTGTGTCAAAGGCTGTCTTAGAAGAACACCTGAAAAGAACTTGCACAGATGAACGACACCAGGAAAAGGTTACACTTCGATCAGGAGCCCGTCAGCGCTGATGTGTCTAAACATTTCTCTGACTTTGCTAGATTAAACCAGTTAAAGTTCAGATTTCTGTTTCTTGCGTCGTAAATTGGAAAACACTTTAAAGTACAAGTGGGGTCACCCTAGGGGTAAAGAGCTGGGGCAACCCAAGGTGTTTAAAGCTGATGAAGAATGTGTGGAAAAAGAAGGAGATTCCAACATCCTGGCAGAGAGCTGGAGGGATCCTTATCCCCAAAGAAAAGGGCTCTTCAGAAATCGACCAGTTCTGCCAGATCAGCCTTCTGAATGTCGAGGGGAAAATCTTTTTCAGCGTGGTTGCTCATCGGTTAGCAAGTTACCTGCAAAGAAAACACCTGATTGACACATCGATCCGGAAAGCAGGCATCTCAGGCTTCTCAGGATGTGTGGAGCACAGCAGCATAATCTTGCATCAAATCCAGCTCGCCAGGAAGGAGGGGACAGATCTCCACGTAGTATTCCTGGACCTTGCAAACGCTTTTGGCTCAGTCCCTCACAACCTCCTGTGGACAGCCTTTGATTACGTCAGAGTCCCATCAGCCCTTTCAGCCCTGGTCAAGGCCTATTTCCAGGACGTCCAGCTCTGTGTGACGGCAGCAGAGTACAACACAACATGGTAACATCTGGAAGTGGGAATCATGGCCGGTTGCACCATCTCCCCCCTGGCATTCACTCTGGCCATGGAGGTCATAATACGGGCATCTCGATGGGTGGTAGGCGGACAGCAAATAAGACCTGGGCTGAGGCTGCCTCCAGTCAGGGCTTGAATGGATAACCTCACCACACTTACTGTGACCAAGGCTTGCACAGTACGGGTACTGGGAAAACTCCAACAGAACATCGAGCTGGCTCGCATGAAGATCAAGCCAAGCAACTCCGGAAGCATCTCCATGGTCAAGGGGAGGCTGTCAGACCACTGCTTCCACATCGGTGATGAACCCATTCCAACGGTCACCGAGAAGCCTGTGAAGAGCCTGGGGGGATGGTATGATGCCTCCCTCAAAGACAAAGAGCAAGTAGAGCAGCTCAGGAAGGACATAGCCAGCGCCCTAGAGAACATCAACAGAACCTTGCTTCCTGGCAAGCTCAAGCTCTGGTGTATGCAGTATGGACTCCTGCCACGTCTCCTCTGGCCACTAACCCTCTATGAGGTTCCACTCTCAAAGGTGGAAAAACTGGAGAGGCTGGTCAACGTCTATGCCAGGAAGTGGCTTGGCCTTCCCAGGTGCCTCAGTAGCATTGGGCTTTATGGCAGAGGAATGCTGGAACTTCCCATCACTAGCCTGGCAGAGGAGTACAAGTGTGCCAATGTTAGACTGGAAATGACGCTCCAGGACTCCAGTGACCCACTTGTGTCCCAAGCAGCACCCATCTTGGCCAAGGAAGTGGACCCCAATGAAGTGGACCCCAAGGAAGTGGACCCCGCTAGCTGCTACAAAGCAGGCAAAGGCAGCACTCCAACACCGGGACATCGGGAGACATGTTCAGGAGGGGAGGAGTGGTCTTGGCCTTGGCACTAGCAGACCAATTTGGAGCAAGGTCAATTCAGCTCAGAAGCACAAGCTGGTGGTCCAAGAGGTACGGCGGGAAGAAGAAGTAGCAAGGCGCACTTAAGCCGTGGCACAGGCGAAGCAGGGGCGGTGGACGGCATGGGAAGGAGTTGAGAAAAGAAAGCTCCCCTGGAAAGATCTATGAGAGATGGAGGCATTCAGAGCAAGCTTTACCATCAGTGCTGCTTATGATGTTTTACCGTCACCTGCAAGCCTAAGCCAATGGTATGGCGACAACCCCACATGCTCCTTGTGCCCAAGCCCAGCAACACTAAAGCACATCTTAGTGGGATGCAAGACCAGCCTTACCCAAGGTCGCTACACCTGGCGACAAAACCAGGTGCTCAGAAGTCTTGCAGCAGTGCTGGAATGCCAGCGGATGAGTGCAAATGCGCTCCCTCCGCCTCCATCCCACCAGCAGCCATCACTTTTTGTTCGAGAGGGTCAAGCCAGCTTCACCAGTAGGGCTGACATTGGGCAGCTGGGCAGTGCACAGGACTGGAAAATGCTGGCAGACCTGGACAAAAAGCTGTGCTTTCCACCGTAAATTGCATCCACCAACCTGCGCCCAGACCTCGTTCTGTGGTCTTCCTCACTCAAGCTGGTGTACATCATTGAGCTCACAGTACCCTGGGAGGGTGCCGTAGAGGAAGCTTTTGAGCGGAAGAAGCTGAGGTACACCAATCTTGCAGCTGAGGCCCAACAGCAAGGATGGAACGTGAAGGTACGCCCGGTGGAAGTAGTCTGCAGGGGATTCATAGCCAGCTCAAGATCGAGGCTACTCAGGGAGATGGGGGTGCGAGGGAAGGCCCACAGGCAGGCAATCGAGGACCTCTTCAAGGCCGCTGAAAAGGGGAGCCAGTGGCTGTGGACCAAGAGGAAGGGCCTGGCCTGGGGCTCATGTGTGTGATGGTTGATGGGAGTGAACCTCGGACACTGGGATTCATTGCTGAACCCTCTGGAGGTGTCGTGGGCCTATCAGCGAAACACCCAAGAAGCAGGGCGTCCACTTGAGAACCCAAGGGATGCCATCACCCACTTGATGGCCACAGTGTCTCGTCGGTGCCTTAGGTATCTATTGGGATAAGAACATCTTGTCCTACTCAACAGATCTAAAGCCTTTATAGAGATGCCGATTTCATTTTCCAGCAGGACTTGGCTCCTGTCCACACAACCAATAGTTCCAGTACCTGCTTTGAGGACCATATCAGGGCAAATTGATTGGCTGTAAACTGTCTCGTACTAAATTACACAGAGAATCCATGGGGTATCTTCGTTAGGAAGATTAGAGGCACCAGACCGCCAATGCAGACGGCCTGATGGTCACTATCAAAGCAACCTGATCTTCCTCAGCAGAACCAGTCATCGCCTCCTTGCCACACCGCCTTGATGCAGGAATTCATCCAATGTCTGAACAAAACTTCACTCTAGGACTTGAAAAATAATCTGGAGACTTTTGCCATCACTAATTTGAGTTTAAGGTTGCCACTGTGTGCTGCTTTAGTTCCTGAGTCCAGGGCTCTGAATGCAACATTAATGGGAAATGAACACCATGAGCTAAAACAAAAATACACTGGAAAAGTATTATTTATGCACTTAAAACAAAAACTTTCCTAAAAATCAGAGGCTGTTGGGAAGTAAAGCAAAACTGCAGTAACTGCAGAAATGGTGGAAAAGGAAGCTTATGTAGAACTAGAAAATTTCTGAAGAAATTTAGCAAGGCGACCGCCTCGTGGGGCATACTGTAGCGTCAAAAATACTAACAGGAAGTAAGACTGCAAATTTCAGGTTCCTACGGTCTTCACAGCCCCCGCAGCGGCTTTCCAAAGGTGCCATGTTAAGTCAATGGAGCATGACCTCCTAGGAGAATCTAACTAGCAGCGTTGTCATTGAGACTCCCTCACAGCTGCAGGACTGTGTTAATTATCATTACCTTTATCATGTGGGATACTGAGTAGAATGTGTGATTTTAGTGTCTTTGGAGCATTTCTGCAGCATGTAGCAGAGGCAAATAGGGGTCAAAATGGATGTTTGACACGTCATAAAATAGACATGCTTTATCCAACATGGCCCAGATTTGTTGTGCAGCTTTCTCTCTAAAGGAAGTACAAACTCTGTCAAGCCGAAGTTTGTTTGAGCTTCCTAGAGCTACTTCCGGTTAGCAACATGCTGACTATTAGGTGCTAACATGGTTGTGTTCAGTATCACCGGGTGATGGTAGTTTGGTCCAAATCCTGTACTGGAAAGTGCCTCAAAAAGGGTGCAAATACTTAATGTCAACAAAGGTCACCAAAGATCATGGGTCAGATCGGCCTCCTTTAGCAATTTAGCCTCACCAAATCTGGGCCCAGAACTCAACATTTCACCAAAATGGTGTGTAGTGCCATTTCCCACAGGTGGGTGGTGCTTTATAGGCCGGGGGGGGGGGGGGGGGGGGGAGTTCATGTCTAGGCATCCTGCCAGGTCCTGTTGGAGTCATAGGCCCAATAAGAAAGCATATGAACTCCAAAAGGGAACAGAAAAGTGACACATGCCTGACAATCACTGTAAAAAATTTTAAATGTTAAGAGGAAGTGACTGTGCGAATTTCAGATTCCTACATTCATTACAGCCACTGCAGCGGTCGTCAAAAGTTGCCACGCAATGTCAATGGCATGTCTCTGGCCTGTAGTAACCTCTGGCCAGCATAGCTCTGTTGTCATGGAAACTTACTTACACCTTTGCTGCAGGCATGCAGACACTTTGCGTCAGAGTCTGTCTAATTGGAATAGAATGGAATACTTTGCCTCGAACGACACTCAATATTTCGTGAACCGTAAATGGTAGAGACGTAATTTTTAATGCGTTTATTTCGTAACGGATAGGGGATGAAGACAAGCTATCGGTTTTTGCTGGAAATATTTTAATAAATGCGCAAAAAATTATGATATAAAGGGGAGTTTTAATGAAAATTAAAAAATTCTCTGAAAAGGGTCCCCAACAAATCGCTGTAGCTGAAAAAAGTATAAGAGATATCAAAATAATTCTTTCACTGTGAGTATCAGCAGGCCTTTGAGGACTATGGTGCTTATTTTTATGTTTGTACAAAAATTGGTGTAGGCACAGCGATGATGTAAAAAAGTGCATCATTTGGGGTGAAGCAATCCTCTTTCAGGATTTTGCACATTCGCTACTCCCGAACAAATTGTTCCTGCGGCAAAACCGTAACAGTAATCCACAAAATTCCTTTTTTGTGAGTGGCAGAAGGGGGTGGACATGTATGTGTGAAATTCTCATGTTTGTACATCAAACAGTTTAGGAGTAGTGGCGATGCGAAAACGTGTGATGTTTGGGATGTTCAGGTGTCATTTTTGAAAACAGCTCCATAGGAAATGAATGGGGAGGGTTTTGAGTTAGTGCTGCTCCGGGGTAATTTGCGAAAAATCTATAAATCCTACAAAAATCTATAAATATGGGAGACAAATGAGGGGTACATTTCCTGAATCCAGACAAAAAATACCTACGGTTTGGTGTATAATTTGTCTATGTAGAGTGAAAATTGAGTGAGTAGGCTGAAGTTGTTCGGAGTTGTGAAATCTTTGAAAATGCCAGAGTGGGCACCTGTAAAATTCCAGCATTTTCTCCATTGATTTGTATGGGACTTTTTGGCGTGGTTTTTAGCTAATTTCGTCGCCATGGTAATTTGAAATAGCGTGAAGTACAAATAACCCGGTTCACGGCGCCAAGACGTACGTTTTGATATGTAGTTTGTGGGTGTAAACCCTATGGTTCGGGCTGTATTAACGGTGACGAAAGAAAAAAAACTATAACTAGAACATTTCTGAAGAAATTTAAGAAGGCACTTGCCTTGTGGTGCGTATCGTGCTACCCGTAACAGTTACCCTTGCAAATATCCTATTCCTACGTTCATCACAGCCCCCGCAGTGAGCGCCGAATTGTGGATTATGTGATCTTGGTGTCTGTAGAGACATGCTTTATCTGATATGGCCCTAATTTGTGGTGGAGCTTTCTCTTTAAAGGAAGCACAGACTCTGAAGAAGAAGTTTGTACGACCTTCCTAGAGCTACTTCTGGTTAGAGGATTCGTCCCCCCTGTCCCTAGTGTCCCATGCATTATACAATGGCATGGCGGAGCATGCTCACTAAATCCAGGGAAAGCATGCACAGCCATTTCGCTATTAATTTGAATGGGCCACTAGGGCTCATGGAAGACCTGAAGGAGCAGGTGTAATACCGAGCATTGGCCACTGGATGGCAGCCTTACCTTATGTTTTTGAGAATGTCGCTAGGGTTCACTGGGTAGGACAGGAGGCTATCAAATGGGTTCTATAGACCCCTTGCAACCACGTGACTCCGTTACCCAGAACCCCTTGCGTGGCGGCCATATTGGTTGGCACGCCATTTGACAAAATGACGAGTTCTCCAGGTATTTTTCTTCTTTAGATAACGTATCACAAGATCGTTTTAAGAGTAAGTTGATGGTTGGTGGTACCAGATTGCCAGATCCACACAGCAAAAGCCTGAAGGGACGGAGCGAGTCTGCTTTATAAACACGCAGGCCAGTACGGACAAGAGAGCACGATAGCCCCTGAAACCACTGGACGGCTGCAATTATTTTATATCTGGAAAAAGGCTCCAGCAACGCCCGCGACGCCATGAGGGATTAAGCGGGTCAGAAAATGGATGGATGGATGTTCAGACATGTTTGTGCAATAGCACAAAGCAGAGAGGAAGACCCGCCTGGTAGGTTAAAAAAACATCACTCACTACGGATTATTTTGGTGTTTTTGTCTTGTTAAAATGGGTGGGGGTGTCGGCGACATTGCAGCGTAAACACAGAAGTACTAGCGCCCGTGAACGGGCGGAGGGGAGGTGGTGATCGTTACACTGGCCGGAGAGCCACCGCTGTCTGGAGCAGCAGGAAGCGGGTGCTGCTCCAGACAGCGGCGGCTCTCCGGCCCGTGTAGCGATCACTACAGTAGCAACAGCGGCTTCTCCGGCCCGTGTAACGATCGCTATAGCAGCCGCCGTAGCCGCCGCTGTCTGAAGCAGCAGACAGCGGCGCTACACGGGCCGGAGAAGCGGCTGTAGTTTGACCTGCAATGTAAAATGCTGCCCTCTGTCCCATATAAAATGCATCCTTTTGTACATAGTGATTCTGTATGATATATCTCCGTGGAAGTGTATGTGGGTGGGGGATGGGCGACAGGCCATGTGCTCACTCCACTTCCATGCAGGGAAAGAGTGGAGCTTTGCCCCAGGTAGAGATGTTCCATTTCCCCCCTGTTTCCCTGGAAGATAAAATCAACTAAAGAGTAAATTTAAAACAAAATTAAAGGGAAAAAAGGACCATGTCAATACTATGGCTCATAGTGCTTATGACTTTGACATTTAAAACGTGAAAATTGTGGTCAGTCCCAGCCGGGATTTGAACCCTGTTCTCCCGCATGAGAGGCGGGAGCATTAACCACAAGACTACCCAGGTCACATGCCCAGGTGGGCTTATACAAAAAGGGCAGTTGACTGGATGAAGAGGCACTTTTTGATATGTATACTACGGGGTGAAAATGTAATACACTTAACCTGCCACAGCGGGTTTTGATCCCGCGACATCGCAAACCCCAGTCATATATTTGGCGGAGGATAACTGTATACATGGCCATTGAAGAGCATTGGGTGAGAGATGGCGGCGAGCAGCACTTTGTTTCTCCGGAACCGTGAATGCTAGAGACGTAATTTGTTCTTTTTGTGTTTTTTCTGGAAATGTTTTCATTTAGGCACAAAAAATAATGAAAAAAAAGAGTTAATTTTGATGAAAATGAAAAAAATCCCGAAACATTGTCTCGAAGAAATGGCTGTAGCTCAAAAAGTTTTTTTACTCAAGATATATTTTATTGAATTTTACATAAACAAAAAACAGAGCACAGTTATAAGATGTTACAAGGTGGGCTTGTAAAAGCCAATAAGACAAGTTGTTCATACAAAAGTTTGTTGTGCCATACAAGAGAGATATAGACTTCACAAATAAAAAAAGTGGTATGACAACTACAGTAAAACAAATCAGGTAGCGAAGCACAAAGATATAATACAATAAAACAAAATAACCACTTCCCCATCACCCCACCCGTCACTGCCAAAACTATTTCATCACTCCACAACACTCAGGACCCGCCTAGGTAGAATCAGTGCAGTTGAGCATGTCTGAACTATTAGAGAGCTGGAAATGTTTCCAAGAAAGGGCCCCATAAATTTTCAAATGTAACAAGAGACTGTTTAAGTGAGTACCTGATCTTTTTGTGTTTTAGACAGGATATGATATCTTGCAGCCACTGTGAACGGGATGGGGGGGGGACATCTTTCCATCTGAGTAAGATTGCACGACGTGCCAAAAGTAAGGCAAAGGCTATAGAATATTTTCTGGCAGCACTTGAAACAGCTCTGCCCTCAAGGACCCCAAATAGGGCTGCAACTGGATTTGGTTTCAATTTGGTCTTAAATGTGCAAGATAATGTATTAAAGACTGCCTTCCAGTAGTTGCTTAATTGAGGACATGAGAAGAACATATGGTAAAGAGAGGCCTCTGTAAGATTGCATCTGATGCACAGAGGGCTGACTGTAGGGTACATAGATGACAGCTTAGCCTTAGAAATATGGGCCCGATGTACCACCTTAAACTGGATCAACCGATACCGAGCGCAGAATGAAGATGAGTTGACCAGTCCAAGAGCAGAGGACCAGGTGCCATCAGGTATGGGGAGACCTATGTCTTCTTCCCAAGCCATCTTGGATTTATCCACAGAGGGGGTTTTAAGATCAAGCAGAATGTTGTACAGTTTAGAAATTAGACCTTTCTTTGATGGATTTAGCGACAGAATTTCATCAATGGTTTCTGTCTTTTTAGCAGTTGAGAATTTGGGCAGTTGTGAAGTGAAAAAGTGCCGTATCTGAAGATAGCGAAAGAAATCAGAATTTAAAAGGGCATATTTATCTTTCAACTGTTCAAATGAGGCCATGGTATCACCTATCAGTAGGTCTCTAAAACGAATTATTCCATTTTGGTGCCATCGCTGGAAGCCTGAATCTAAAATAGACGGCTTGAAAAGATGATTTGTGGCAATAGGACTCCAAACTGAGAAACTGCCAAGGCCAAAATGTCTCCTGAACTGAGCCCAAATCTTCAATGAGTGTCTAAACACTGGGTTGTTGGATGATGCAACAGAACGTAAAGGCAAAGCAGAGCCAACAACAGCCAGAGGAGAGAAGTCCTTGTGTGGGCAGAGCTCTAACACAACCCAGTCAGGACAATCAGAATGGTCATAGTAAAAGGACCAATGTACAAGACTTCTCAAGTTGGACGCCCAGTAGTAGAAACGGAAATTCGGCAGTGCAAGTCCCCCTTGCTGTTTTGTTTTTTGAAGGTAGGTTTTGTTTAGACGAGGGCGCTTGCCCTGCCATATATATGAGGATATGACAGAATCCAACTGCTGAAAAAATGAGCCAGGAATAAAAATTGGTAAGGTTTGGAAAAGGTATAGGAGTTTGGGTAGTATGACCATTTTGATAGAATTTACACGTCCAACCAAAGACATTGACAAGGTGACCACTGTAATAGTAACTTTTTATTCTGATTTAGTAAAACAGCAAAATTTTCTTTTAATAAATCTTTATACTTTTTGGTAACTATGACTCCGAGATAAGTGAACTTGTTAAATTCCAATTTAAAAGTGAGATTAGTGAGATCCAAGGCTCGTGCTGCCTCATTAATAGGGAAGAGCTCACTCTTACTGATGTTCAGCTTATAGCCTGAGAGACTACCAAAATGACTGAGCAGCGCCAGGGCAGAAGGGAGCGAGTCAGTTGGATTAGAGATGTACAGCAGAAGATCATCCGCGTAAAGGGAGACCCTGTGCTCCACACCTCCCCTCCAAATACCAGATATAACGTTGCAACTGCGGAGTGCTACAGCAAGGGGTTCTATAGCCAAATTAAAGAGCATGGGACTCAAGGGACAGCCCTGGCGGGTTCCACGATACAATTTAAAAGGACTTGATATTTGGGAATTAGCACGGATCATTGCAGTGGGCTGGGAGTAAAGCAACTTGATCCATAAGTTAAAGGCAGGGCCGAAACCAAATTTGTCCAGCACAGCAAATAAGTAAGGCCATTCGACCCGATCGAATGCTTTTTCTGCGTCGATTGTAATCACACATTCGGGCCCATCTTCAGGAGCAGAGTAGAGAATGTCAAAAAGCCGCCTAATGTTAAAATATCCCTGTCTGCTTTTGATGAAGCCAGTCTGATCTGTAGAAATAATAGTGGGAAGAATACTGTCTAGCCTATGTGCAAGGACCTTGGCTAGGATCTTAGCGTCCGTGTTTAAAAGTGAGATGGGTCTATATGATGAACAGCTAGTCGGATCTTTGCCTTTCTTTGCAATGAGTGTGATACAGGCCTCAGTAAGGGACTGAGGTAACTGACACAATTTACAAGACTAAGAGGACAGAGCAAAGTACCGATGAGAGTAGCGTGGAGAATTTAAAAAAAAAATTCTGTTGGGAAGCCATCTGGACCAGGACACTTGTTTGACTGCATTGCGTTAATAGCCGCCATTATTTCTGCCTGTGATATGGGCTCTTCCAGTCTCTTCCTGGATTCTACTGAAACTGTAGGAATATCAAGACCATTAAGAAAGCTAAAAATTACCCTGGAATCCACATGCGCCTCCGAAGAGTACAATTTGGTGTAAAATTCTTTGAAGGAAGTATTGATTTCAAACGGATCAGTTGTGATTTGACCGGAATCTGACTGTATTTTAGAAATAGCCTGCTTTGCCTTAGAGCCCTTAAGTTGGTTGGCTAACAGTTTGTCAGACTTGTCTCCATAGGTATAGAACATGGTTTTATTTCTCAAGAGCAGACGTTCAACATGGTGGGTGGAAAGCAGGTCAAATCTAGTTTTTAATTCCACCTTTTTCTGGTATAGGTTTGGACACTTATTTTGGGCATATTGCTTATCGATAATTCCAATTTGGCGGACCAGCTCGTTACATTCCCTTTTTGAGTCACTCCTTATACGAGCAGTGTAAGAGATCATTTGTCCACACAAGTAGGCTTTGAGTGCATCCCACAAGGTGAGACAAGAAATTCCTGGAGTGGTATTAGTGTCAATAAAATGGGTTATTTCTTTCTCAATAAACTTATTAAAGTTTGCATCTGATAAAAGGGTAGAATTGAATCGCCACTGCCTGCTTCCAGGGCTAAAACCAGGGAAAGACGTAGCTAATATAAGAGGGGCTTGGTCAGAAATTACAATAGGCTGGTATTCACAAGAGTGGACCAAGGGGAGAAGTTGATCATCAACAAAAAAAGTAGTCAATTCTAGAATATGTGTGATGAACCTGTGAGAAGAATGAGTACTCCCTGTGAGTAGGATGCAGGAAACGCCAGATATCACTAATACCGAAGTCAGAGAGGAAGTCATGGACGTGACTGGCTGACCTACTGACTGAGCTGGGTTTTTTTGAAGATCGGTCTAAATCAGGGTCTAACCAACAATTGAGATCCCCTCCAAAAATAAGAGTATGTATTTAGGTCTGGCAGCAAAGAAAACACTTGTTTGAAAAAATCTGCATCGTCCACATTTGGGGCGTACACATTGACTAATGCTACCAGCGTATTATATAATTTACCTGAGACAATCACATACCGTCCATATTTATCTGAAACCACATTATGAGGTTCAAATGGAACATCATGACCAATAAGAACTGAGACGCCCCGAGCCTTAGCCTCAAAAGATGAATGAAAACATTGACCTCACCAGCGAGATAACAGACGTTTGGAATCAGAGCTACGAATATGGGTTTCTTGTAAGAAAGCTACCTTGGTCCTAAGGTGTTTGAGATGAGAAAAAACCTTTCTCCTTTTAATAGGGTGGTTTAAACCCTTAACATTCCAGCTCGTTAAGTTGAGATGGTTAATCATACTGCACGATTAGGAAAATATAGTCAAAACTGATTGCAGAGACCCAGTGAGTGGAGCGATAAAAAGTGACCAGCACTTTTTTCAGACTTTTAAAGCATACTGAAGCATTATTGACAGGCTTTTGAAGACTATGGAGCTTATTTTTATGTTTGCACAAAAATGGGTGTAGGCATAACGACGATGTAAAAAAGTACATAATTTGGGGGCATGGAGTTCTGATCCTGTTTGAGCTGCGATTTACCCCGCGAGCAGCACTTTGTTTCTCTGGAACGATAATGGTTAGAGACGTAATTTTTTCTGCATTTATTTTGTAATGGATAAGGGAACCGGACAAGCTATGGGCTTTTGCTGGAAATATTTTAATTTAGGCTCAAAAAAATCCTGAAACAAACGTAATTTTGAGGAAAATGCAAAAATCTCTGAAATATTGCCCCGAAAAAAATCACTGCAGCTGGAAAAGTATAGGAGATATCAAAATAATTATTTCACCATGAGTATCAGCAGGCTTTTGAGGACTATGGTGCCTATTTTTATGTTTGTACAAAAATTGGTGTAGGCACAGCGACAATGTAAAAAAGTGCATCATTTGGGGTGAAGCAAGTGTGATCCTCTTTCAGGATTTTGCACATTGGCTACTCCTGAACAAATTGTTCCTGCAGCAAACCCCTAACAGTTATCCACAAAATTCCTTTTTTGTGAGTGCCAGAAGGGTCTGGACATTCATGTGTGAAAGTATCATGTTGTTGCTCAACAATTAATTATCACAGCTCATGAGTTTATAAAAAGGTATTATTTAGCTTTTTTGATGTTTAATAAAACTGTTAAATCCTAGCCCAGTGACTGGAGACTGGAGCCCACAACCCCCACGACCCTGTGTGACGTCGAGCTGCGTTTCCCCATCAGATACGGCTTGACGTCACACCTGTATGGAAAAGCCAGTATAGAAAAGGATGGGATGTTACATTTTTAAGAAGTTTAATAAAATTGCTCAAGGTTTATCAGAAAAAAACATAACTTGCTTTTGAATATTAATATTTTAATTAGCAAAATGTTATTAATGTATTTCGTAAAGTTAAATATTGTTGAAGGCAATCTTGGCTGCAGTACTGTTTGTCTGGCAGGTGTTTTAGGGTCGGAGTAAAATGAGTCATAAAAGCTCTCTGAGAATCCCCTCTGGCCCAGTTAGAACCCGCTCTCCAGTCCATGTTGTAGCTACAGTTTTTTTTCATTATTATTATTATTATTTTTTATGTTTCCTTAATAATCAAAATCTTTGTCATTTTATCAAGAGTGTCCCGGTGCGCAGCGGCTCGTTAGATGAACGCTGTTGTTTATTGACTGATAGCTGCTCTGACTGCAGCTCTGCCTTCTTTGGTTCAGAAAAGCGCAGGAGAAATTGTTTATTCTTTATTACTTTTTCCAAGGCGGACCTAGTCAAATGCAGGACATTGTTTCACACAACGAACCATGAGGAGGTCCCTGGTTGGTCGCTGCGTTTATCAGATAAGTTACTGGAAGCCAGTGAATAAACGCTGACAGGCGACATGGCGACAGGTGGAAATAATTCAGTAATTAACTGCAGGAGCAGCGACAGACTGCTTACCGATGGAAGTTGTTGTCAGATGGTCAATCCGCTCCACTTCCTGACCTGCTGGTTTAAATAAACTCAAAGAAAACCTTTGATCACCGCTACTGTCATTCATGCATCTGTGGCCAGTTTGAGATGCTGTTCCAAAAGTTAGAATGATTGAGCACCGATAAAGCTCAGATTGGCAGATGTCCACTTTGCAAAGACCCGCCCTACTCTCTTTCTAATTGGCTAATATTCTGGTTCTGCCAGGTTTCATTGGTTCTTCTTCTTCTTCTTTATGATTTTTTCTGGCGGTTGACACGCAACGAAATGGTGCATTACCGCTACCAACTGGTATGGAGTGTGGATCAGAATGACTTATACTAACTAAAACAAATTACAACCAAACTACCAAAACAAAACAAACACCCAATATATATATATATAATTAAATCCTATCAATTAAATGACTTAGTCTAAGATAATGAAACATAATCACATAACACTTATCTCTTGAATTACTTCTAAGCATTTCTATTAAATCAAATTTTATTCTTTTCCTTTTTAAATTCTTAAACATTTCCCTTCTTTCTTCTTCATATTTCTTACAGTATATCATAATATGCTCAACTGTTTCTTGTTCCCCACAATACTCACATCTTCCAGTGTTATGTTTCCCTATTTTGAATAATGTTCCATTTAATCCTGTGTGCCCAAATCTAAGTCTTGATATGATTATTTCTTCCCTTCCGCTCCTCCCTGCACATCTCATTTCTCCCACTCTCCTCTGAATTATGTACAGCCACGGTCCTTTCCTCTCTTCCTCCCATTGCTTTTGCCACCTTTCCTTCATCTTCTGTTTAATAATGCTCTTTACTTCCATCTTACTAACTTTAATTGAGATATCAATGTTTTCTTTAATTGTAGCCTCCTTTGCAACCTTATCTGCCATTTCATTTCCCTTTACTCCCGTATGTGCTGGTACCCACAAAAATATAACTGTAATTCCCATCATTTGAATTCTGAATAATGTTTGCTGGATTTCTATTAAAATATCTGGTCTACTATCTGAATGACTTCTCTGTAAACTGATTAATGATGAAGATGAAACTGAACAAATTATTACTCTGAGAGGTCTTATTTCCTCTACCCATTGTACTGCCAACAGAATTGCTACCATTTCTCCTGTGTATACTGATATGTTATCACTGATCCTCTTTCCTATTGTAATTTTAAACTCTGGAATAATAACTGAAACTCCTATCTTATTAACTAAACTTTTTGATGCATCTGTATATATCTGAATGAAACTATAATAACTGTTAATATATTTCTGTATTGTATCTGAATTCAAAATAAACTCCCTGTCCGTGTTTTTCTTTTTTTAATAATTTAAAGTGCACTTTTGTTTCAGGTACTATCCAAGGTGGAACTGCTGGCAGTGGTACTGTCGGACTGATCATTAAATCAACTAATTCTAACTCTGTTGCTTTTTGTTTAACTGTCCATCCAAAGCTATTTCTCTCTCTTTTCTCCATTACCCAACAAGACTTTAAAGTGCTTTGTGCTGGATGATTATCACTATGACCCTTTAAATTAGCCCAATAGTTCAGAGACAACTGAGTTCTTCTCAGCTCTAATGGCATTTCTCCCATTTCCACCTGGAGTGCTGCTGTTGGAGTTGTTTTAAATGCCCCTGTACATAATCTCAAAGCCTGAAACTGGATGTTGTCTAAGTTTTTTAAAGATGAACTTGATGCAGATCCATACACCACACAACCATAATCCAGTACTGACATAATTAATCCACAGTTAATGGCCTTCAATGCTTTTCTATCAGCCCCCCAATCACTTCCCACCAAACATCTCATAACATTTAACACCTTCCTACATTTGTCCTGTATTTTCTGTATATGTACACTCCATGTTATCCCCTCATCAAACCATAACCCCAAAAACTTATTTACTCTTTCTAATTCTTGATTATACATTTTTAGTTTTATCTCTGTACTAATTCTTTTCTTTGTAAAAAACATTGTCTTTGTCTTATCTACTGAGAATTTTAAACCCCATTTATATGACCACTGTTCTATTTCTGTTATTGCATCCTGTAACTTTTTAATAATAAATTTCAAAATTTTTCCCCTCTTCCAAATTGCCCCATCATCCACAAAAAGAGAAAACCCCATCCCATTCCCTATTTTCTTGAAAACATCATTAATTAATATAGAAAATAATAAAGGACTCACTATACTCCCTTGAGGTGTTCCGTTCTCTACCATATATTTCCTCGAGTAATTCTTCCCTATTCTAACTTGTATTAATCTCCCTTGTAAAAAATCCTTAATCCATCAAAATATTCGTCCTTTAATACCTAATTGACACAGTCTAATTAACAATCCTTCTCTCCACATCATATCATACGCCTTCTCTATGTCAAAGAAGACAGCCACCACACTTTCTTTGTTAACTTGTGCTTTTCTAATTTCATGTTCTAAACATACAGCTGGATCCATTGTATTTCTCCCTTTCCTAAACCCACTTTGGTATTTAGCTATATATCCTTTCTTTTCCATATGTTAGCCTTTCATTTATCATTTTCTCCATTATCTTACATATGTTAGACGTTAAAGCAATTGTTCAATAATTTCCTGGATTAGTACAATCTTTTCCTGGTTTGCGTATTGGCACCACCACAGCCTCCTTCCAGCTCTGTGGCAGTTTCCTATCCTCCCATGCTTTATTATATAATTCTAGTAATACATCCTTTGATTTTTCATTGAGTTGATTTATCATTACATAACAAATCTGATCCTTTCCTGGTGCTGACGTCTTGGATTTCTGGATAGCGCGTTTTAGTTCTGTCATTGTAAAAGGTTTGTTTAGTAAATCATTATAATTTTCTTCTTGTTGTAAATCTTCATTCTCCCTTACAGTTTTTTCTCTCCCTCTTTTTCCTTCTTCACTAATATTATCTGAGCTGTGAATTTTTACAAAGGTTTTAGCCAGCATCTCTGCCTTCTCCTAATCTCTCACTGCTATTATTTGTCCATCTTTTAAAACTGGGTATCCATACTCTCGTTTTATACCATTCATTCTTTTTATCATACCCCAAACTTTACCAATCTCTGTCTCTCTTCCTGCTGAACAACAAAACTTCCTCCAGTATTCTTTCTTTGCACTTTTTATAATTCTCCTTACATTTGCTTGAGATTTTTTATAATTAATAAGATTCTCAAAACAATGATTTTTTACCAATTTAAAAGCTTTATTTCGAGATTTTATCGCTTTTTAACATTCCTTTGTCCACCATGGAACAATCTTATTTTTACGCTTTCCTTCCTTCTTTTTTATTGACTTTTCTGCAGCCTCTACAATCACTTTACAAATTAAAATATTTAAATTTTCTACATCTTCATTTCTATCAATTTTTTCAATTTCTTGTTCGCTAATATTTCTAAATTTATCCCAGTCAGCACTATTAAATGACCATTTCTGCAATCCTACTGTTTCATATTCCTCTACATTCAATCCTACTACTGTTATAATTGGATAATGGTCACTTCCTATTGTTGTTCCTCTGACTACTTCCCATGTACAAATGCCTGCTAATGAATCTGAAACCAATGTGAGATCTAGTGCTGTTTCTGTACCCGTTCTAATATTTAATCTTGTTCCTCTTCCATCATTTAAACACACTAAATTTGTCATCTCCATCACCATCCCATTAGCATCATTACTGTTACCCCATAATGAGCTATGTGCATTAAAATCCCCACACCAAATCACCTTCCCTACTAACTGTACCACCAGTTCCTCTAGCAACTCTAAAGACAATTTTTTACATGGATTATAAAAGTTAACTTTGATATTTCCTTCTTTAGTTCATACTTCAGTTATTAAATATTCTAACTCTTTCCCTTTTCCTATAACTCTATATTGCATTCCTTGTTTAATAAATATTATACATCCTCCTCCACTACCCTCCCCCTTATCTCTATGGATACTATCGTACCCTTTAATAACAAATTCTAATTCTGATTTAAGCCAAGTTTCTTGAACACATATGATATCTGGTTTATTTTTTAAATCTCTAATAAATCCTTTAAACTCCTGCCCATTTGCTATTAAGCTTCTTGCATTCCATTGTAAAATAATCAGTTTGCCTTATCACTTGCTCCTCCTGCTTTCTTATCTGCTTCAAGTCTTGTTTTAATTTGCTCCCAAGATATATCTTTTATGCCCAAAAACTTCTCAGCTCCCTTAACTATTATTTTAATGTTCTCAGTTTTATGTTTAACTTGATCAGTACAGTTGATCACGTATGCCATAAACAAGATAATCTTATCCACTGACAGTTCTGGATTTGTTTTCTCTGTTTGACCTGGTTCTATTCTCGACACCTGTATAACCTTGTCAGTTTCCACCCTTGCTTTTTGTCCTTGTACTTTCTTCACTGCTTCTGCATAACTTATGTTGTTAACTGTTTTAACCTGTTGTATTTTCACAGCCCTTTTCCTAACTTCACAACCTCCATATGTTACCCTGTGTTGGCCACCACAGGTTTCATTGGTTGAGAGTAGCTTCCGTTTAAAACCTTGAATAAAATGTGTAGACGGAACAATTTGCGCTAATTTCCCAAATGACGGAAATCCGTCGCAGGGACGGAGAACTTTAACCCCTGGGGTAGACCCTACGATTCGGGCTGTGTTTAACGGTGACGGAAGAAAAATAAAAAGAAAAATGAAGAAACCCTTATTAAGTGCATAGTAATAGGCACTGCCCATGCATTTGCATGGCAGTCGCCTAATAAAGAAACCCTTATAAGGTGCAGAGTAATAGGCCCCTAAATACTTCTGCTAGTCTATAAATCCCTGAATGGCTTAGCACCTAAATACATAACAGACTTGTTATCAGTGTATCAACCCTGCAGACCACTCAGGTCCTCTGGCTCCAGCCTACTCTGCATACCTACAACCAGAACCAGAACCAAAACCAAACACAGAGAAGCAGCATTTAGTTCCTATGCTCCACTTATCTGGAACCAACTGCCAGAAAACTGTAAAAGTGCAGAAAGCCTGAGTTCCTTTAAATCAAGATTAAAAACACATTTGTTTAGGTTTGGCTTCGACTATTATAGTAAAACTGTGTTACTGAAACATCATTAGTTCAACTTTGTAGTCCAACTGTTTTTAATGTTTGCTTTTAGTTTCTATTTTTCAATGTTCTATTTTGTTTCTACATTTTATTCCTACTTGCTTTTATTCTGTTTTTCCCCCCTGTATTTTAATCATGTAAAGCACTTTGCATTGTCTCTGTACTCAAATGTGCTATACAAATAAATTTGCCTTGCCTTCAGTCATTTTGTAACAGAGAATGAAGACAAAGGGAGAAAAAAAAATTTACTCAGACTTTTCAATGCTTATGTGGGATATAGTGACCTCTAGAGGCTACATTTATAATTAAAACCAGACATTACCCTTTAAAACACATTTACTTGAACATCTATTCCAACACAAAAACATGGCAAAGCGGAGCAAATGGCTTCTAACATCTTCAGATGTAAAATGTTCTTGGAACTTGAAAGTGAGCTGTGTTCACAGTCAAACATTTGAGTAAAAGGCTACATTTTCTTATAGATTACCAGAACCTCATTTGAACAAAGATGGAATTGAACAAGTTTAAATTAGGGTGTCAAATTGTTTATTGAACAGTATTTCCAGCTCTACACTGCAGAACACATCCAGACCTTTTGAATGGGAGAAACCATATTCAGTAAGAATCTGCTCCATTGGTGGGCGAGGGGTAAGACATGAAAGCAGGAAACACAAAACATTCTGCTGATAACTAACAAAGTCTCTTTATTAGTTAGAAGTCAAAGGATGATCAGGCCATATTAAACATCCACAGCTGAGTCAGACGCAGCAAGATTGAGTGAAGATATGACGTCTGTCATTGTGAAGTCCAGACACCTGATTTAAATAATGTGGTTTAAAATGGAGGAAACAAAGCCGCCTTGAAGAAACCACAGTGTGGTGTCTGCTGACAACATTCTCAGACATCACCTCAGTCTCTTTGTGGTTTTAAACGTTTATCCATAACTTTAGGTTTACTGCGTCATACCACCATCCTTGTCAGATTGCACACTAAGAACTGACAATTTTGTTTAAACACTACTTGCAGTTGACAAAGCTTTGCAGATCTTCAAGGAACTTGATGTACTCTTGATGCTCGATGGCCGTGCTCAGCTCCACGAGTTCGTCAGCAAAGGTGTTGTCGACCCCACGGTCAGCCAAGAAGTCCATCATGTGGTCGTACAGTGCCTGAAAGAAAACGTAGGGGCTCTAAACAGCTGTTCCTTCCCGCCTTGTGTGCTGCACATTTACTGCTTCTGCTCATACCCAGTCCAGGGAGTCTGTGTTGAGCGTGTAACTGGTCTCCTTCCAGTCTGAATCTCCCTCGGGCTGGAAGCTGACCTCCCGGATGGCAAAGATGTCGTTCTCCTCCTCGCCATCACCGTGGCTCATCTACAACCCAAAAATCCACCAGCTTAAAAAAACAAACACCAATACCTGAACAGTTTCAGTAAGTTAAATACCAGAATTATCAGCATTACGATGCAAATTTAAGACTACAATGAATTGGGAAAAATATGCAAGTTAACTTAAAATTGTATTTAGTCAGTAACTTTCACCTAATGAACTAAGTAAGTCAAGTTAAATACAACTTGGTAATTTTTGGCTCTGGTATGTAAGTCAATTGCTTTTGCACTTAAGTTCCCAGACAATATGGTTTTACACAATAGGATGCACAGTTAACATCCTAAAAGTTACTAAGAAGTTTTAGTAAACTATTGCAATGTGAAAGTTTAAGCAAGGCCATGGATTAAATATTTAGGAGTTGATAGTAGACAAGGCAACAGGAACGCGTTGGTTCCTGTTTATTAACGAGCAGATTTCTTTAGCAGGTTAGCACAGGTGTGTTAATCTTGAAGACTAGTCACTGCCTTGTAATAAGAGCCTTATAGTTTTGTCACGTCGTAATAACATTATCGTTCCTTACAACTACAACAATATGGAGGACCAAGTCTTCCATATTTAAAAATAAAAACAGAATTAAATAAATGCTCAATAAATAAATAAGCATACAATTAATTGCCACCAAATTAATAAATGTAGGTAAAAATAAAATTATACAGTGAGACATAAATGTATATATCCCTTTTAATTAGCTTCTTTATTTATTCGCCTTTGTAATAATTACCTTATTTATTTATTGTCCGTTATATTCTTCAACTTTATTTATTAATTAGTTATTTTTTTAAGTATTTATTTATGTGCATGTTATAATATTTTTGTCTGTTTTATTCTTCCTTTGTATTTTTTTACCCTATATATTTCTGTGATGCTATTTATTTCTGCCTGTCCTTTTTACATTTCTGCCTGTCCTTTTTACATTTCTGTATGCATTTCTGCCTTATTATGCAAATGAGGAGGGCTGTGTCTTAAGGGCTCAACTTCTTCCCATTGGTTGGTTAGCATTTTACTGCATCAGTCAAATCTACATGGCTTTTCCCGACATGAAGCATTGTTTAGTAATGTCAAACTCAGCAGGCAGACGTTCAGTGCCCGACCTCTTAAGGGAAGCTGCTAATAGACTAAGAATTAGAACGCTGTACATTTGGGATCTGAAATGTTTTTCTGTGGTTTCAGATTCGGCTTTTCCAGATCAATAACTCATTGGCGGATGATTTATTCTACAAAACAGACACTTCTCCGCCACCACAGCAAGGCAAACAGTGAGCAACAACCGTAGTTTCCCCAAAACGAGTCTCCCACCGCGCTGGGTGAATTAAATTGGACCCTATGCAGAGCTCGCTTGATAAGAAAATATTGTAGTTGATTACAAAAGGCACAATGTGAATTATTAGATTCACATCCAGGCAATAAAAAAACACTACAGATTAGTGTCAGCTTACATAATAATATATATGATTTAGCAATGGCATCTAGGTGTTATTCGACTGTATCTGTTGCTTTATGTCTGTTGGTTGTGCTGTTCTTTTTGTGTCTCTTTCCAGGTGATGGAGCAGACAAAGAAGGTTTTATCATTCTCTCCCTTTTATCTCCTCTTTCTTTCACCTCTACTCTTTTTTTTCTTTTCTTTCACTTTTTGTTCTTCCTTTACTCTCCCATTGTCATGTCCATATAATTTGAAATTCTCCTTGCAGGAATCATAATAAAGCTATTTACAAGCATAAATCAAGTGGAGCACTATGACGAAGCTGTTCGCTCCACTTGTAAAAGCAAAATCTGTCGAGCTCTATCTGGCATTGAGACATCAATTCCTATTGCCATATAGCCAGACAGGACACTGGGGAAAAAAAAACCCAAAAAAACACTACAGATTATCATTCTATCCATGTTGGTCCAATTTGTGAATAAGGCGGAGTTTCACCAAGCCGGTCCAACATTTTCCCCTTAGCTGCAACACTTGGGGTTCACGCTGCGTCTTTACGCATGATCCAGCACCGCGGTGAAGTTGGTTTGAAGTTGGATATTGGACATTCAAGCTCCGCGGAGTCAGCGGGATCGAGCTCACGGTTGAGCTGATTGAGGGACTCAATTTCGGCCAGCGTCTCTCAGCTGCTCCCTCCCACACGCGGTGGTGCAGTTAGGGACCGTCAAAACACTTTTGAACCATGCACTCTTGAGAAACAAAAATCAATAAATTCCGTATCTTGTGACCACCTTTGACAAAACTAATATAAAATCATGCCACTAAATAACATCTGTAAGGCACACTTGTTTTTATTCAATTTTAAGATTGGAAAGATTTTTAAGATTTTTTCAAAGACAAAAGTTGGCTGAAGTAGTAGAACAATTTCACAAAGAATTTGAGTGAGTGGGTCACAAGCCTGGAAGCTATTGAAGAAAAGTCCCAATTTTTGTCTTTAAAAATATTAAAAAAATCGAAAATAGCTTAAAATTGAACAAAAACAAGTATGCCTTACAGATTTTATCTATTGGCATCAATTTATATTAGTTTCATCTTAAATGGTCACATGATAAGGAATTTATTGATTTTTGTTTATCAAGAGTGCTTTGTTAAAATTTCTTTGTAACGGTCCCCAACTGCACCACCGCGTGTGAAAGGAGGGAGCAGCTGAGAGATGCTGGCCGAAATTGGAGTCCCTGAACTGGATCAACCATGAGCTAGATCCCACTGACTCCGTGGAGCTTGAATGTCCAATATCCAACTTCAAACCAACTTCACCGCGGTTGATCCAGCTGATGGATTTTACCCTCATGCGCTGCCCGCAAGGGATAAACAGTGGGGAAAATGCATAAATAAAGACTGTAAAGTACTCCTTTAGAGGGAAGAGAAGGAATAATCGATCTGAGCTGAAGCCCCTGATTTTACAAGTTCCTTAAAAAGTCTGCACCTAAATTACATGTAATGTTTTGCGCACATGAATTCAAGCGCAAGGCAGCAGCCCACCGAAGCACCACTGGCTCTGTGTCATTAAATACAAAAGAGCATGAAACACAGCTACTGACTCTCCTATTTGATTTTAATTGGGACATTTTGGTACGAGTGGAAGGACATTAAACGAAGTGATTCACGTTTTGAAGGCTGGCCGCTGATAAGCCCCTGGCTCCAAGGGAAGGCAGGAGAGAGGAGCAGACACAGCGCACGTAATTAAAAAAATGCAGGATAAATAAGAACGAAACTTATAAACAGACTAATTGGCATTTTAGAATGCATCTGGTTAGCAGAACTGTTTTCTGATCCAGTGTGCAGCCATGACTGGTTCTGAATGATGGCTTTATCTGGGAGCCACTCAAAAAAAATCATGACTCTGATCGCGCTTTCTGCTGCTCGGTTACCTGCAGCACAAATAAGATGTGAAAGAAGCTGAACCAGCTCCGCAGAAGGCAGGTCTAGACTGAGCTCTGGATGGACAGAACTGTGAACAGATCATCTGCAGCCCAGATGGGCTTCGTTATTTTTTTTGTTATTTGGCACAAAGATTTACTTGCCATGTGGCAGCTAGCCCTCTGAAATTCACTCGCCAAACAGGAAATTTACTCACATTTGGCGTCTGGCGAGTGTTAATTTCGGACCCTGCGTACAGCGTTCCAATTCTTCCAGTCTATTAGCAGCTTCCCTTAAGAGGTCGGACACTGAACGTCTGCCTACTGAGTTTGACATTAGTAAACAATGCTTTAGTGCGGGGAGAAGCCATGTAGATTTGACCGATGCAGTAAAATGCTAACCAACCAATGGGAAGAAGTTGAGCCCTTAAGACACAGCCCTCCTCATTTGCACAATAAGGCAGAAATGCATACAGAAATGTAAAAAGGACAGGCAGAAATGTAAAAACGACAGGCAGAAATAAATAGCATCACAGAAATATATAGGGTAAACATGCACATAAATAAATACTTAAAAAAATAAGTAATTAATAAATAAAGTTGAAGATTATAACGGACAATAAATAAATAAGGTAATTATTACAAAGGCGAATAAATAAAGAAGCTAATTAAAATATACATTTATGTCTCACTGTATAATTTATTGTCTACCTACATTTAATAAATATGGAAGACTTGGTCCTCCATACAACAAACAGGAGAGGAAAAAAATAATTAAACCATGTTAGTAAAAAAACAATGGAAGCAGCAGACGTACATGTTTTAAGATGCATCTAAAATACTTTTAGGACTGATCTCCTAAAAATCTCAACTCAAGACTTTTTAAAGGGTAAAACTGAAATGATTGTATTTAAGACTTTTTAAAAGCTTTCAATACGCTGCAGGAGTTCAGATGCATTCAGTTCTCAGCATCACATTTGTTCTTGTTTACCTCGTCTTCAGGAAAATGGCAGTCGAACACAAGGGAATATTTGGCCCCCTGTTTTGTTACTTCAATGACAAAGTTGGGGGATGACACAATTTCTGGCTGTAAAATGAAAACACAATTGTCATTAAGTAAATGTCTGTATTCTACATCTCAGGTCGGTAAACAAACTGATCATTTCCATCAAGTGTGAGATCAAAAAAGGATCAGATTTCTTTAGTTCACCTCATCCTCAGCAGGTTTCTGCTGCTGTCCCTGCTCCACCTCCTCCTCAAAGTTGGGAGGAATACTGTTGTTGACATTGAAAGTGACAGTGACTCTGGAGGAGGAAAAAAAAAAAGAGACATGTGAGCCGACTTTGTGCACCACCTGCTGTTTCCATCACTGGAAGCTCAGGCACCAGAAAACTACTGCCATCTCAGCACCAACGCTGAGCTGGGTCAGAGGATAGAACTACTTTCAGCAGGAACTGGAGGTGGGCTTAAGGAGACCAAAAAGCAATCAAACTATTCAGTGCCATAATTAAAAACCTCCCAGGCAGTTTTGCTTCCAAACAACCTAATTTAAGGACAACCCACACAAGTTTAAGCATAAAAAACAGGTTATATTGCTACTGAAATGCAATGAGCTCACAGTCCCATTTACCAGCAGCTTTGTTTCCTAAATGGGTTCAACCACCACTGTTTGCAGCTGAAAATGTCTTTCCCAAAGCCACCCTTAAAACGGTGTCAGTGCTGATCAGAGATCGACCTGCCATGTCCGCAGGAGCGTTAAGAAACGCAGACCGTCATTGGATGAAAACAGTGTTACTTAATTAGGCTGGCAGGACAAACTATATAACTCTTGTAAAACTGTGTAATTGTCGTAGATCCTCTACAGATGTTCAGAGTATAACAGACAGGATTAAACATTCAGTGTAAAGACGCTTCAGAGACATAATGATGCGGAAGGCAGGGCTGGTTTAACACTGAAGCTGCTTCAGTGGAAAGATCGTTAAAGTAGTTTTGCCATCCTTACTTTTCTCCAGAAACTTGTCTTGTGAGTTTAACCTCTGTGCCGTTCATCTCCTGCTCCCATCCTCCGGACATCTTAGGGAGACTTTTGTTCATCTGGATCTTCTTCTCTTCTTTGATTTCATCCAACAGGAACTCCCCAAAGGCTTTGTCACCTGTTTTAAGTAAGTGAAAGGGGTTAATGAGAGAAATAGGGCCCTATAATTTCCGTGATCACGGAATCACGGACGGAATCGCGGAATTGGCAAATTAACGCGGAATCTAGTGTAAACACAAAATTTCTACATTTGAAGTGAAATTCTGTTTTTGTGTGGGAGAAGAACGTACGTCTGGGGGAAATGCACACCGGGGGATGCATATCTGGGCGACACAACCCCTCC
Organism: Fundulus heteroclitus; assembly: GCF_011125445.2. NCBI lineage: Eukaryota > Metazoa > Chordata > Actinopteri > Cyprinodontiformes > Fundulidae > Fundulus > Fundulus heteroclitus. Next base: position 73,799 of record NW_023397165.1, on the reverse strand, counting down.
CGCTCCGTCATTTCAACTCCCCCTCACCCTACCCCATCAAAACATTGAAAAAAAATGGCGAAGCGGCTCTCCACAGCTCTGCTTTCAGCGAAAAAGTTGAGAAACACGACGCTAAGCCCTGAGTACAGAGCCGAGCAGTTCCCTCGTGATTTTACGTGTCAGGTGAACTATTGTTTTGCAAGTTTTGTCAACATTCCATTGACTGGAAGCGCAAAAATACATGCACTGACCACCTGTCATCCAAAATCCATGTGAAGAACAAGAAGTACAATTCAGGGCGCGCGCATGTGGCGCAGCGGGTAGCGCGACCCATATACAGAGGCCTTAGTCCTCGACGCGGTCGACCCGGGTTCGAATTCGACCCGCGGTCCTTTGCCGAATGTCTCTCCCCCTCTTCTACCCCCGTCAGCCTACTTTCGAAAAAAGCGAGCCACTAGAGCCGCAAACCCCCCCCCCCCCCAAAAAAAAAGAAAAAAAGAAAAAGTACAATTCAATTCAATTTTATTTATATAGCGCCAATTCATGAAACATGTCACCTCGAGGCACTTTACAAAGTCAGAATCAGTCAGATTATACAGATTGGTCAAAACTTTCCTATATAAAAGGGAACCAGTTGATTGCTTCAAATTTCCGACAAGCAGCATTTACTCCTGAAGAAACGTAGAGCTACAGGGAGAGTCGTCTGCATTGTCCATGGCTTTGCAGCAATCCCTCATACTGAGCAAGCATGAAGCGATAGTGGAAAGAAAAACCACCCATTAGCGGGAAGGAAAAACTTCCAGCAGAACTGGGCTCAGTATGAACGGTCATCTGCCTCAACTGACTGGGGGTAACAGAAGACAGAGCAGAGACACAACAAGACAAACAAAAAAGCACAGAAGCAAACATTGATCCAGTAATCTGTTCTACATTAGATGATAATAGCGGGTGATCTGTCTTCCTTGGATGATGTCACAATGCAATGCAAAACTGGAGAACAGTACAATAATGCTACCAAGGCCACCACGTCCCTACAGACGTGCCTTACTGCTGCATTCAAGTCTTCGGACTCAAGAAAAGAGTTTGTTGAAGATTTTGTCGCTATGTGTGCTGAGGCTGACATCCCTTTGGAAAAGATGACAAAACTGCGTCTGTTTCTAAAGAAGCACTGCAAACAGGGAGGAGCCCTACCTGAAAATGTAAGCAGTCTTCGCCAACTTCACCTACCCCGAGAGTTCGAGCAACATATCTCCTCTGTGCTAAAAAAGATCCGTGGGAAAAAGTACTCCGTTGTTGTGGATGAGACTACTGATGCGAGAGACTGCAGCGTCATTGGTAAGTTAGTGTGAATTTAACAGCGTATACAATGGTCAATACTAAGTATAGAAATGTGTGATTGCATTAAATGATCCACCACTTATTTTTTCAGTGTTCAGTCATTAACACATCATTGCAACTATGTACAATATAACTAATAATATATATAACTGAATATGGCTAATTCAAAATACATAATGATTTATAGCTGGGCCAGGATTAAAAAACAACTGATGCCCACAGGGGAATCTGGGTGACATGCACATTAAATAAGATTAAAAATGTTTGATTTGAATATACCAGTTAAAAAATAAATAAATCCGGATGTTAAATTCTAATACAGTTGGAAATAATCTCCTTTCTCTTTTTTCTTTTAAAACTGATTTATTATTATAGTTATTACTACATGTATGTACATGTCCAAAATAAAATAATTAACTAAAAATCATGTCAGTACAGCCACTGTTGCCTTTTGATCAATATTAATAAATTTAATGAAAGGGACAATTAAACCTACATGTGAGAGCTAATGTTTTTTTTCTTCTTCTTTCATCACAGGAGTTGAAAATCAATATTTTCTTGTGGATGTCGTCTTCATGGATAGATGCAACCACTCAACAGTTTCCCAAGCAATACTAGCCCCCCTCCACAGCAATGATCTAGATCTGAATGATGCCTGGGCAGTGGTCACAGATAATGCTGCTTAATGTCTGAAAGCAAACAGGGAGGTCCCGAAAGGAGTGACGCCAAACAGCGTCCATGTTACCTGCCTCTGCCACATCATAAATCTGGTGGGTGAGACCTGGTATGAAGGTTATCTTGTTCCAATACGATTTGTGCATAGTAAGCTTGAATTTGAAGTTGTAGAGGGAGTTAAATTCTAAGTTTTATATTTGTAGAATAAAAAAAAAATTACAAGTACAATTTTTTTACACCTGTTGAATTTTTTTTTCCTCTACACAAATACAAATCAATAATTTACAACTGCACAAATTTGCTGCTGTGAGTCACAAATCCAACGTTACAAGTCATGCCTTCATTTTCACTTTTGACACAAACGTGGCGCAGGTAAAAATGACCTGTAACTTGTGGGTAGTACCCTTGATTGGACAGCAGGGGGCGCTGCCTGCTCCGTCAGTCTGTACCAACCGGAAATACATACTGCCTTGTTGCCTTTTAAGTACCCTGTACGTATATGCCTTCGAAGGACGCAGCTGTCACCGTCACTACCCGATCCATGGTCCGTGTACCTTCAGGCAATTAATTTTTTTTCTAAAAAGCCAAAACTACTTCTGTTTTTCCATTTGCAAATCAAAACGGAAAACAAAGCCGTGTTTTTCTTTCCTGTCACCACAATTTAGAAACGAAAAACCAGAAAAATTTAATGAAAAAAAAAACTGCCCGTTTTTGGATTTCACCAATTCGTTTTCCATTTTCTCCTTCGGATTAAAAGACAAAGACGGTTTCACGGCTGGCCCGGAAGTGCAGGAAAATATTTCAAAAATAAAAGCATCGATGTAACATAATGGAAGCCTTAAGAAAAAAAATAATGAAGCGTAGAGATGTCTTTTGAATAAAGAAAGGACAGTTTTACGTTGCAACATGATAGTTCATTGTAGAGACGTGAGCTTTATTATATTATTGTGTTTTATTAGTGGAACATGAAACATAAAAGCAAATCACATGCTGTAAACCAAAAATATAGAAGCAAAGTTTATATTTCTCATCAAGCAAAACCCACCTTCACTATAGGATTAATGTCTATATGTGTCTTGATTTTAGTGGACAGTACATATTTTTGAAGCCAACAGAGAAATTAAGATTTTTTATTGATTTAATTGATTTATCTTCACTCACAAGTAAATACAAATACTGCCACAGGGACCCAGCAAACACGTCCAGTTGGGGCCCATAAGGGCCTCACTTGGGCTAGAAGGGCTTCTGTTGCTGGGACCCATGTGGGCAGTAGATGGGCTAGACCAAGCATGGGCAATAGGTGGGCTCCAGTTGGGCACGGTTTACAAATTCAAAATGGTCAAATCCATTTTGAATTTGGTGGATGTGCTGCAGCACCAGACCACTTTTCTTACTGACCTCTGTCACACAAGGTTACGGAGGGAGAGCGGCTGAGACGGAGATGAGCGGCTGAGATCTCGCGAGAGCTGTGCGTAAGTAAAATGGAGGCGTTCATGTAATTCAAATCAAACAAGCTAAGGTAAGAACGAACCAATAACTGAAAATAATACAAAGTTAAAGCCCAAACATTTACAACTGTCATTTTCTACGAGGGAACAAACTGGACGAAGAGACCGTGACGAGCCTGGAGTGCTACCTGGATGAATGTTTTGATAGCATCGTGATGGGGAAGGCCCAGAAGCCTACGGCTGCTAGCACACCGTCACTTAAGCGCACTCGTTCTAATTCCACCAGTGCGTCATCTTCATCCACTCTGTCTCCCGACAGGAACTTCAGTGACATCTTGGAATCCATCGACAAGAAGCTTACCAGCCTTGACGCGCGTCTCACCTTGGTAGAGGTTCTACATAAGGAGTTTCAGTCTCAGAGAATCGGTGGAGTTTAGCCAAGCCCAGCTAACAGCTATGGCCACCGAGAATGACGCACTGAGGGGGAAGGTTACGGAGCTGACCGAAGGGATTATCCAGTTTTCCGGCGAAAATAAGAAAATGAAGGAATCCATTCTGGACATACAGTCGCGAAGTATGAGAGATAATCTCATCTTTGCAGGCATCCAGGAGCAGCAGGGAGAGATAGCAGAAGAAACGGTCCGGAACTTTCTCCAGCAGAAGCTAAAAATCCTGGCGGATCAGGTAAAAAACATCACTTTTCATCGGAGGTAAGAAACCCGACAAAACCCGTCCTCGCCCGATCATAGCTAAATTTGAGCATTATAAACAAAAATAATTTGTTAGAAGTTGCGGCAGGGAACTGAGAGGGACAGACTTTAGTGTTAATGATCAGTTTCCTAAGGAAATCCTAGATCGCAGGCGAGTGCTGTTCCCAATCAGGAAGAAATACATGATGGACGGCGTTAAAGCCACCATATCGGTTGACAGACTTTATATTAATGGACAGTTGTTCAGGGATCAGAAGATCACCCCTTGGCTTTATTAGTTACACCACAGGTGGACTTAAAGCATGTTTCAATGACTTAAAATAAATAAATAAAATAAATAAATAAATAAGACGCACAGATCAGTACACGGTGATAAATTAAATACACGCACAGCTCAAGAGCACGTTGGTATGGTTGGTGTTCACGGTTGGGTACACAAGGCACGGTCTATGGTTTATCCCTTTTCACACTCTTACTCTTTGCTCTTTTTTATTTTTTTGTGTATTTCTATCTTATTTGTCTGCTTCTTTCCTGATCATCAGTCAATCACAAGCACATCATATGATGCTACCTGGGTCTATGTATGACTATTTTCTCAAGGGCATGCACCTTCTAACTTCTCACTCACATCTATGGCGAATGTAAAGTTTGTGACATGGAATGTGCATGGGGCTGGCACCAGAGAGAAAAAAATGAAGATCATTAACCAGCTTACTAGATTAAAGGCAGATGTTGTCTTATTGCAAGAAACCCACAAATCAGCTACAAATGCAAGTGAGCTTAATTCACCTGAGTTCCCTAATGTGTTTGCGGCCTGCTATAACTCTAGACAGAGAGGTGTAGCAATCTTAATCCACAAAAACGTTAGTTTTAAAATATTAGATAAAACTATAGATCCTGAAGGTAGATACATAATAATTAAAATAGCTATCCATAACCAGAAGCTATGTATTGTCAGTATATATGGTCCAAATGTTGATGACCCCTCTTTTTTCCACCAATTCTTCCTTGCACTTTCAAAACACGGGGATTGTTCACTAATTATAGGAGGTGACTTCAACTTTGGTTTAAATAACGATATAGACAGGTTGAATAAAACAGGGACTCAGCGTAGTTGGCAGTCAGTAAGTGTAGTCAAACAATACATGAGTGATTTTGGTCTTTGCGATGCATGGCGTTCTCTTCATACCATTAGTAAAGAATACACTTTTTTCTCAAATGTTCACCATTCGTACTCTCGTCTGGACTACTTTCTAATAAGTAGCTCACTGTTGTCAGTTGTTTCAGAGACGGTAATTCATCCTATTGCTATCAGTGATCACGCTCCTGTTACTCTCACCTTAATTAATAAAAAAATAACCACACAAAACAAAAGCTGGAGATTTAATACATCACTGCTTAAAGATGAAGAATTTATAAAATTCATTAAAGAACAGTGGGCCTCATACTTAGAATACAATGATCAACCAGGTACATCGGCATCGATATTGTGGGAAGCTGGAAAAGCAGTGATGAGAGGTAAAATAATTTCTTTCTCATCTCATAAAAAGAAAAAAGAAAACAAAAAGATTCAGGAATTAAAGAAAAACTTAAGTTACTAGAATCATCTCAAGAAGAAGGAAAGTTAGGTAAAATCCGTGAAGTAAAATTAGAACTAAACCACTATATTGAAAAGCAAAATAGATTTCTAATACAAAGACTCCTAATAGAAAATTTTGAACGTGGCAATAAGTCAGGAAGCTTTCTAGTTAATCAGCTTAAAATAAATAAGGAGAAAACTACTATATTTGCAGTTACAGATTCAACTGGTAATACAGTAAGTGAACCAGAGTGTATAAATAATACCTTCCGCGATTTCTACAAATCTTTATACACACCACAGATAAATCCATCAGAGAAGGATATTAAGCAATTTCTGGATAAAATTACACTTCCTAAATTATCAGATAACCAAAGAATGACACTGGATTCCCCGCTGACAACAGCTGAAACCCAGGAAGCTCTTAAAAGCATGCCTAATAAAAAGGCTCCAGGTCCAGATGGATTCCCCACTGAGTTTTATAAAGAGTTCTGGAATATTCTAGCCCCAACGTTCCACAGAATGTTGCAGGAAATACAGGAAAAAGGTAGATTTCCAGCTAATATGAACTCTGCCACCATCAGCCTTCTGCTCAAGCCAGACAAAGATCCTGTGTTGCCCACTAGTTATCGTCCCATATCCTTAATTAATGTGGATATTAAGATAATCTGTAAAGCTTTTGCAAAAAGATTAGACAAAGTAACTCCTCTCATAATACATCCAGATCAAACTGGCTTCATCAGAGGAAGGCAGTCATCCACAAATACACGCCGATTACTTAATTTAATTGATTATTCCTACAGTAAAAACATTAAAACCAATATATTGTCTTTAGACGCAGAAAAAGCATTTGATAGAGTAAATTGGAAATTTTTATTCGCTACTCTTCATAAATTCGGTTTTGGCGATTTATTCATAAACTGGTTAAAAATTCTATACAATTCTCCAACAGCCTGTGTCAGGACAAATAATCAAATATCTTCCAGTTTTTGTCTACAGAGGGGCACCAGGCAAGGATGCCCTCTTTCTCCATCACTTTTTGCCATCTTTATAGAACCTCTAGCAGCAACAATCAGACAAACAAAAGCTGTAAAAGGTATAAAATGCATGAAAATAGAGCACAAGATTAGTCTGTACGCGGATGATGTATTACTTTATCTCCAGCATTCAAATAATTCTCTTTTACAAGTAATTAGAATACTAGAATCTTTCTCTAAAGTATCAGATTACTCGTTAAACTGGTCTAAATCTACGGTACTGTCAATTAATTGCTCTCTCGAAAACTCCCTAGATTTACAAATGCAATCAGGAAATATTAAATATTTAGGTATTACTGTGTCGAATAAATTAACAGATTTACTTAAACTTAACCATGCCCCACTTTTAAACAGGATAGAAGAGGACCTTGAAAGATGGAAATCGCTTCCAATCACACTTATGGGTAGGGTAGCTTCAATAAAAATGATGATGATCCTACCTAGAATTAATTATTTATTTTCAATGGTCCCCAATAAGAGTTAGAGTTACTAGATTTAACCCCCCCCCCCCCCCCAAACTACTGTCTAAATCATACAGGACACTGACTAAAATAGATGATTCGATATCTCTTCCTATAATGAAGTGGGAAAAGGATTTATCAGGCACATTTGAACAAAATTTCTGGGCTCAGACATGTCTAAGAACTTTCAAATTGACTAGAAACACCAACTTACAACTAATACAATACAAAATCCTTCACAGAGTACACTACACAGGACAAAGATTATTCAAGATGGGTCTGGCACAATCTAATATCTGCCCACACTGCATAGGCAATCATCCTGATATTTATTTTCATGCGTTATGGTTATGCACACCAGTCCAGAGGTTCTGGACACAGATATGTAAGGACTTATCAAAGTGCTTGAGCTGTAAAATTACACCTTCCCCATCAGTTTGCTTGCTCGGTAATTTTGAGGAAAGTCCTCTGAAAAAAGAAATAGTTTACATGGTTTTTACTGCTTTATGTATCGCAAAGAAAACTATCCTCATGAATTGGAAAAGTAAACAAAATCTCAGTATCAATCAGTATAGAGATCTTATGTTGGATCATATTAATCTAGAGACAGCATCTGCTTCCACATCTGATTGGTCTCTTTGGGCTCCTCTGATCAACACCATCACTTAGTGGAATAGGGGGCGATGGGTTGCTTCCTGCAAGGCACAGTGGCTGGATGGAGGGGTTCCTGGGGCCCTGGGGGCACTTGGAGTAGGGCGCCTGGTGGATCCGGCTCCGGGGTCTGTTGCCCCCATCTGGGAGGAGCTTGGGAGGCCTACGGGTGGCCTACAGCAGCCGCTTGCGGCGCTCTTTGGGAGCTGCGTGTTGACGGATGTGGGTTACTGACCTGGTAGCTGTGCTGCCGCTGGGTGGAACCGGGGTGGGTCTGGGGTCCCTGGGGCGCGCCGCCCTCGGGCGGGGGCCCCGGCGGGGCCTCGGGGGTTCCGGTTCCGGGGGGTGTGCCGGTTTTGGTGTGGGCCGGCGCGCACCCGGGTGTCCGCCCCTGCACGGGGCCTCTGGTGCGCTGGGGGGCCTCGGGGCCCGTTGAGCTGGTAGGGGGGCATGGTCATTAACATCTCTGGGCAGATGCTCTTCTCCTTCATTGGATAGGCACTCTGCCAGTGGGGGGAGGGGGAAAGGAGGGGGAGTAGGGACCTACCCAGCCTGGATGTCTACTGTCGAATGTATGGTGAGTTGTTTGAACGTTAGTGTTGGGGAGGGATTAAATCTACGGGTGGGGGGGGTGGGGGGGTGGACGTTTTGGTGGGCTTGTGTCCAGCCCCCTGTCCCGGTCCTGGTCTGTGTCGTCTTCCGGTGCGGGTTTCGCTTGGGGGGTGGGGTTTGGGATGGCTCGTGCGGGCCGGCTGGCCAGGGTCCCCCCCTCTTATTTATTTATTTATTATTAATTTATTTGTTTATTTATTTATTTTTTGGGGGGGGGGGGGAGCCAGTAGGCTTGGTGGGTGGGCTGGGGGGGTTGAGGTGTTGGTCCTGGTGGGTGGTTGGCTGGCGGGCCCTGCGGCCTCTCCCTGGCCCCCGGGCTACGGTGGTGCCGCTGGCGAGGCCCCCTTCTCTGGGTGGGGCTTTCGGGGAGCGGGGGTGCCTATTGGAGTCAGTAGGGGAGCTGGCTCCCTGGGTTGGCTTCCCAGTCATTTGCTCCCCATCCCCGGACTCCTCCCTCTGCCTGCTCCATCACGCCGCCACACATGTAGGTCCTGGGGGAGGGGGCGTTACTGGAGGTTGCCACTTTCTGGTGACGCCCCTCTCCCCAATTTTATCCTGCATCTTAGACACTTTCACTTCAAACATTTTTCACATCGCACACTCATGTAGGCCATGGTAGGGGGGGTGGGGGGAAGACGTCTGGGGGGGGGCTTATGTTGTGTGAGCCTCACCTCGGACTGCTCCCTTCACCTCCTCTCCCACTTAGACATTGAGGGTTCTGAGCAGTCGCCTGGAGGGGGTGCGCTGGCAACAGCTTCCTTCCGGAAGGGGGGTGGGCTGTGCCGTGCATCCACTTCGGCGCTCCCAGTTTTTAAACGCACTTGAGAACAACATGCAACAACACAACATCTGAGCAGGCGTAGGGAGGATCGCGGTCTTCTGCACACCCCCGTTCTCCGATGGCGGCAAGGAGTCTGGGGCCTGGAGGAGGTGCGGGACACTGTGTCCGGGGTCCTGGCGGGGGGCTATGGTGTGTAGTCAGCGGCTTGCCAGGTCTGGGGCTGATGCCTCCGCTCCCCCCAGGAGGGGCGGGGGGCAGGGATGGCAAGGGTAAGGTGGGGGAGGGAGGGGGTTTATTAGGTATTTAGGGGGAGGGGGGGGGGTCTGGCCGGGTGGCTTGTGTGGGTCGTGTTGGCCCGCCCTCTTGGGGGGGCCCGGTCCAGGGGGCGTCTGGTCCGGGGCCGGGCACAAGCAGTCGTATAGTCGATTTGGGGTGACCCCCCCCTCTGGTCAGTGTTGGATGTGAGTGTTATGTGGTAATGTGTGTACAGCGTCTTTTTTTTTTTTTTTTTTTTGTGTGGTGAGTGGGGCACAAGGGTGAGATGGTGTGAATGAGTTTTCCATTTTTTTTCTCCAGGTATGGGTGTGGTCCGCTCCCTCTCCCAAGAACATCTCAAGTCTCCGCTAGGTGCGGAGCCCATCCCCCCCACGTCCTGCCCTCCTCCACTTCGTTGGCGGGCGCCTTGGCCCTCTGGCGCATTGGTTGGCTTCGGGTTTGGGGCGGGTTCCCGGGCGTGCGCCGGCCCACTCCCGGCAGCCTCTTCGCGGGGCCTGGCCCCCCGGGGGGCGGCCGGGGCCCCGGTCGCGGGGGCGGGGCGCCCCTGGGGCCTCTGGCCCTCAGGGCCCATGGCCGGGACCACTTCAGCGGGGCTAGCTGCCGGCGGAGCCCACGGGCTCGTCCCCGCGGCTCTTGAGGGCGTCGGCATTGCGGTGGCTGGGGGATTTCCTCGGTGTCGTCTCTGCTCCTTCCTTGGAGGGGGGGTTGCAGATATCCTGTGTCGGGCCCCTCCTGGGCGACCTGCTTTAGGGACCCCTTTGGGAGTCCGGGGTTACGGGTCCCCTGACGCCTGCCTCTGTGCTCGGGGAAGGTGGGTCTTCGGTTCTCCACAATCACTATCAAGCTATTTCTGGATAATTTTCACCTAAACTAGTGTACTCTCACATCTCCCACAGGTGCTGGGTCCCAGGTATTAAGTGTTCACTTATATACAGTAATCTTATAATTTATTTATTTATTTATGTTCTTTCACTTTCTTTTTTCAAAATTCACATTACACATGTCAGCTTACATAATAATATATATGATTTAGCAATGGCATCTAGGTGTTATTCGACTGTATCTGTTGCTTTATGTCTGTTGGTTGTGCTGTTCTTTTTGTGTCTCTTTCCAGGTGATGGAGCAGACAAAGAAGGTTTTATCATTCTCTCCCTTTTATCTCCTCTTTCTTTCACCTCTACTCTTTTTTTTTCTTTTCTTTCACTTTTTGTTCTTCCTTTACTCTCCCATTGTCATGTCCATATAATTTGAAACTCTCCTTGCAGGAATCATAATAAAGCTATTTACAAGCATAAATCAAGTGGAGCACTATGGCGAAAGCTGTACGCTCCACTTGTAAAAGCAAAATCTGTCGAGCTCTATCTGGCATTGAGACATCAATTCCTATTGCCATATTGCTAGACAGGACACTGGGGAAAAAAAAAAAAAAAAAAAAAATGGTCAAATCGACATGTTATATGACAACAGACACTGAAAGATAGTGAGTGCTCTCACCTTAAAAAAAAGATCTTTGACAGAAAAAAAACTCCCCATTAACGGGAAGGAAAAACCTCCAGCAGAACCGGGCTCAGTATGAACGGTCATCTGCCTCCATTGACTGGGGGTTACAGAAGACAGAGCAGAGACACAACAAGACAGACAAAAAAGCACAAAAGCACACATTGATCCAGTAATCTGTTCTACATTAGATGGTAGTAGCGGGTGATCTGTCTTCCCTGAATGATGCCACAGCTAACAGAATGCAGTCGTCTGCATTGTCCACGGCTTTGCAGAAATCCTTCATACTGAGCAAGCATGAAGCGACAGCTGGGAAAAAAAACTCCCCATTAACAGGAAGGAAAAACCTCCAGCAGAACCGGGCTCAGTATGAACGGTCATCTGCCTCGATCGACTGGGGGTTACAAAAGACAGAAGAGACACAACGCAGCTGTTTAGAGCATTGAGCTTGGGTCCCAGATGTTCTGAGTTCAACTCCCACAGACTGCCACTCTGGGTCCCTGAGCAAGACCCTTAAATCCTGATTGCTCCCCAGGCGCCGCACAGTGGCAGCCCACTGCTCCCCAAGGGGATGGGTTAAGATACAGAAGTGAATTTCTCCATTGTGAGATCAATAAAGTTCAATTATTATTATTATAACTATAGAGGTCGCTCAGGGTAACATGAGCCACTCTAACTATAAGCTTTGTCAAAATGGAAAGTTTTAAGCTTAGTCCTAAAAGTAGACAGGGTGTCTGCATTACGGACCAAAACTGGGAGTTGGTTCTACAGGAGAGGAGCCTGATAGCTAAAGGATCTGCCTCCCATTCTACTTTTAGAGACTCTAGGAACCACCAGCAGACCTGCAGTCTTAGAGCAAAGTGCTCTGTTAGGAACATAAGGGGTAATCAGAGCTCTGATATATGATGGAGCTTGATTATTAAGGGCTTTATGCGTTAGAAGAATTTCTATTTTTGATTTAACAGTAAGCCAGTGATGGAAGGCTAAAATTGGAGAAATATGATCCCTCTTGTTGATTTTCATCAGAACTCCTCCTGCAGCATTTTGGATCAGTTAAAGACTTTAAACTGCATTTTGTGGACTTCCTTATAGTAGTAAAGAATTACAATAGTCCAGCCTTCAAGTAACAAATGCATTGACTAGTTTTTGAGCATTGCTCCTGGACAGAATGTTTCTAATTTAGAAAGTGAAAAAAGTAAACTCTGGAAACCTTTTAAAAATGGGATTTAAATTACCGGTCTTGGTAAAAAAAAACAACACCAAGATTTTTGACTTTATTACAAGAGGCCACATGTGGAATATTGCTAAAGTAATACTTTAACAATATTTCCAATTGATAAAGTGTTACTGTTACAGTATTTCTTTTGGGTGTTTATCCACCAATTTAACTGTCAAACGTTCATAAAAGCTGTCTTAATGCAAGAAACGAAACCCTTAAACACATGAAATAACAATTAACTTTAAAAAACTAAAAAGGTTTTGTTAACTTTTGACATAAAGCTGGATTAACAGCTAGTAAGATACCTTTGATTAAATTGGTATACTAATGTTTAAACCAGGGGTGTCAAACTTACGGCCCGCTGAACGCTTTAGTCCGGTCCGGTCGGTGGCCCAATGCATTTTCATTATTCAACGGCTGTATCTCCTCGCTGCATCGACCGATCTTCACCAGATTTTTTGTGAGTCGTGGGGGAGTGCTGCCCAACGCGTTCGTGTCAATCGCCCGGTGGACGGGCGGGAAAAATGCGTGACAACTTCTGCGGTGGCTGGCGACCGGCGGTGCGCGAACCCCTACGGTAGCCAATAGGCCAGAGCGGCGCTTGGCTGCGAGGGCCTATCATCACCGCTTGCGGTTTTAATTGGAATTCTTTTTGTCTTCAATTTATCTGAACACTTGCAGCTACTACCTGTGGAGGACTTAAAGACAAACATGGTTCTGTTACCACACAAGACTGGATATGTGGCATTGCCACTCCTGCACTAGTGTGCTGCCTTTTTGTTTTTTTATTTGTTGTTATGCATGTATGCATTTCTATTGATCTGTATTTTTTTTTCTTTAAGCATGTTGCCTTTTAAAGGACAACATTCTTGTTCGCATTCTGACAGTCCTTGAGGAACTCAAAGAAGACAATCGAGTCACTAGAAGGATGCTACAAACCATGGCACAGCGTGGCAACAGTGGTGACACCCTTTCTTTCATCCCAGATGGTTTCCCCCTAAAGACAGTTAGGGAGGTCGAAGTAATGGAGGAAAAACTGTCTGACCCAAGCTGCATGTCTGAACTGGTATGTATGTAAAGTCTAGGCTAGTGAAATTTCATTCAGTTTTATTGGGGGCTGGCAGTAGATCTGAGCTGAGCTGCAGCAAATCATCAATAAATTGAACAGTAATCAATAATTCAATTAATTGGCAACTATAGTTTGTCCTAATTCTATGATTTCAGCTTCATAAATAAGAACATCTCTGTCTTCTTTGTTCATTCATGGCCATAAACCGAGTATCTCTTTGTTTTGTGGACAGAACAAGAGATTTGGGAAGCACCAACATATTTAAAAACGTTTTAACATTTTATTATTATAGCAACCAATCGATTAATTGTTGAAATAGTCAACAATTATACATTAATCTATATCGATAGATTAATCAATGAAAATAATCTAGATCCAGAGTTTTTCTTTTTGTCAGGTTTACTCCAGTGGCTATGAAAATGATTTAGTTGGGGGTGCGCTCGTGGCATAGCTGGTAGCTCGACCCTTCTTTGGAGGCCTTTGGTCTGACCCGCGGTCCTTTGCCGCATGTCTCTCCCCTTCCGCCACCCCTTTCCTGTCAGTCTACTGTCAATAAAAGCAAGCCATTAAAAGCTGCAAAAAAATTAAAAATGATTTAACTTTGTACTGACTTTGTTCCCCCTTAGGTCACAGCAGTGCCAGACATTGGAGGGAGCACTGTGGATGAGGCCACATGACGCATGATGGTCTTCATCATGGACCATGACCTGTCAAGGCAGTATAACTTTGTGGGCCGGAATGGAAAGCGGGAATTCGGGACTTTAAAGCGGTTTGAAGTCATATTTGGTAAGTGCATGATGGATAATAATAACTGTAAAATAGTAACTTTTGTCGAGAGAAATTTATACTTAATTGTGACCATAGTGACCATAACATATATTTCCTGCAGGAGCTTTAAAGAAGAACACCTTAACCAGCCAGATCACCAGGAAGGATGTGGAGAGGGCAGTTTCGAAATGGCTGATCGGATTAAGAAACAGGGGAGGCAATAGACAGGTCCGACAGATCCCTCCTTCTCCCTCCTTCTCCCACTAGATCCACTTCTTGCTCAGCGGAAGAAAATTTGTTAGGGGACCATTTTTTTTTCTTGATTGTAGTGACTACTTGTCTATGAAAAAGCTTAAAAGTAAACAAACAAAAAATAAATTTAAATCAAATAGTCACTTGATGAATAGTGGGTTTCTGGTTTTACGCAGTACAAAAAATTCTCAAAATACGTCAAAATGCAGTTCCGTGAGTTTATTCCAGGTTTCTTCAGGAAAAAATAAACATAGTACAAACTGAAAAACTACTTGCCACCTCTCCTGCCCAGGTTTCCTGAAAGGACTGGTAGACGACAGAATGCAGCACTGGAAGACCACTTTCCTCCTGAGCTACCTAGAGTCCATGTATTTATACACCAAATGAACTAAATAATCTGAATTCTAAAACAAAAATAGGGAAATAGCTCCTACATTGATGTATAACACTTTCATAACTGGTTATAATGGTTATTATAATCTGTATCATATTGTGTGTGCGTGTGTATTAAGCATCTGATTTAATCTGTAAAATACTATTATTGCTTTTCATTTAATAAAAAAAAAAGCTTGATTAATGGCATGGCATTTTTATTTTATATAGTGGATAGAGGCAACTCACAGTTGATTGCATCAAAGTCTTGACAAGCAGCATTCACAAAAAATAATACATAATACAATAATAAAACAAAATAAGAACCCTCTCCAAAATTAAATAGCCTGTAATAATAAAGGCTAGCCTGGGTACAGTGTAGGACATAAGGACCCATAATCAGCCCAGGGTCCAGTGTGGGTCCCATGTGGGAGAAAACTGGCCCATGCCCATGTGAAACCCACCCTCAGCCCATGTGGGCTTGCCCACAAAGGGCCACTGTGGAACCCCCATTCAAAAATAGCTGAGCAGCCCAGCTGGGGCCCACTCACCAGCCCACATCCAACCCGCATGGGCCCCTCATGGGTGTGTTGGCAGGGAGACTTAGAAAAGATAGGCAATGCAGCTTATCTAGCTATTGGTTAGATTGAATCTCAGTTGTCCTATGAATAAGAATCTCCATCTATAGGCTATTCAATAAGGGAGATTGTAACTCTTGTTTAGTAAAAATGTAATCAAAAATTTCCATCGTGGAGAGAGAAAACACTGAGGAACTCCCGTGAAAGTCGCTATAGATGCTTTTCTAGCCCAGACAGGGAACAGTTTAACTTTTTAATTAGCATCTTTTGTATGACAAACAGGAAATATATGACACACTCTATCCCCGTGGCTGTATTTGTATTTATTTGTGAGTGAAGATAAATCAATTAAATCAATAAAAAAAAAATCTTAATTTCTCGGTTAGCTTCAAAAATATGTACTGTTCACTAAAATCAAGACACATATAGACATTAATCCTATAGTGAAGGTGGGTTTTGCTTGATGGGTTTTGCTTGATGAGAAATATAAACTTTGCTTCTATATTTTTGGTTTACAGCATGTGATTTGCTTTTGTGTCATGTTCCACTAATAAAACACAATAATATAATAAAGCTCACGTCTCTACAATGAACTATCATGTTGCAACGTAAAACTGTCCTTTCTTTATTCAAAAGACATCTCTACACTTCATTATTTTTTTTCTTCAGGCTTCCATTATGTTACATCAATGCTTTTATTTTGAAATATTTTCCTGCACTTCCGGGCCAGCCGTGAAACCGTCTTTATCTTTTAATCCGAAGGAGAAAATGGAAAATGAATTGGTGAAATCCAAAAACGGGCAGTTTTTTTTTCATTAAATTTTTCTGGTTTTTCGTTTCTAAATTGTGGTGACAGGAAAGAAAAACACGGCTTTGTTTTCCACTACCCGATCCGGACCACGGATCGGGTAGTGACAGTGACAGCTGCGTCCTTTGAAGGCATATGCATGCAGGGTACTTAAAAGGCAACAAGGCAGTATGTATTTCCAGTTGGTACAGACTGACGGAGCAGGCAGCGCCCCCTGCTGTCCAATCAAGGGTACTACCCACAAGTTAAAGATCATTTTTACCGGTGCCATCTTTGTGTCAAAAGTGAAAATGAAGGCGTAACTTGTAACGTTGAATTTGTGACTCACAGCAGCAGATTTGTGCAGTTGTAAATTATTGATTTGTATTTG
The DNA here is from genome assembly GCF_011125445.2 of Fundulus heteroclitus. Classification (NCBI taxonomy): domain Eukaryota; kingdom Metazoa; phylum Chordata; class Actinopteri; order Cyprinodontiformes; family Fundulidae; genus Fundulus; species Fundulus heteroclitus. Next base: position 57,319 of record NW_023397165.1, on the reverse strand, counting down.
TGTAGAGAAAAAAAAAATTGAACAGGTGTAAAAAAACTTTGTACTAGTAATTTTTTTTGTTTATTCTACAAATACAAAACTTAGAATTTAACTCCCTCTACAACTTCAAATTCAAGCTTACAATGCACAAATCTTATTGGAACAAGATTACCTTCATACCTGGCAGCATTACAAATACTTCTGTTATGCTACCTCACTTGTCGCATGGATGAAATCTGTGTTCTTCAAAAAGCCTGCCAGAAAGCCAAGATGGGTGGCCTTCCTCATCAACAAGGAGGCAGGCCAAGATTCCTCCTGAGGCTGTGTGTACCCGGTGGAATAGTTGGTTTGAGGCTGTCAAGTACCATGCAGAGCATGTTCACCTGTACAGACAGTTCTTCTTGTCAGAGGAGTCTACAGCCATGGCAGTCAAGACCATCCTCAGCCAGTTGGAAACAGAGGAGAAGGTGCAGACCCTCACTCTCAAGTTAACTTTCATCTCAGAGACTTGCTCCAAACTGATGACAGCCCTGACCATCCTGGAAGGAACCCACTGACCCACAGCAGTGTCTGCATACAATGTCATGGAGAATCTTGGGTCCTACCTAGTTAATGGAACAGCAAAAACATGTGGTTATGGGCCCAAGACAGATGAGCTACTGAAAAAAATGAGTTTTCAAGAGAAGAAGGACGTGCTGGACAATCTCCATGATGGTTTTCATTTGGCTTTCACAAAGTTCTCAAAGCACTGGGACACACATCCAGCCAGAGATGTGTACAGCATGGCCAGGGTGTTTGATCCCAGACAGGCTCCAGCAATGAAAAAGCGGATTGAAGCCTACTCAACACTGAAGCCCCTGGCAAACCCATCAGCAGAGCTCAGTGAGCAGTGGTTGGCCTATCAGCAATGTGTTTCCAGGGACCCCCTGCCAACTGATATGGAGCTTGCAAACTACTGTAGAGGCCTGAGAGCAAGATTCCCAAGAGTTGCAGAGGTGGCTGTGGCCTTCATCTACTTCCCAGTCAGCTCAGTTGATTGTGAGCGGAGCTTCAGCAAATACAAAACTCTTCTCACAGACAAGAGAGAGACACACTCACTGAACTCAATACAAAGAGGCTTGCAATCATGTATTTCAATGGTGATGTTTCTGATAGGTGGGAAGCTTAAATTAAGAAAGTTCACAAGGATTAACTAGTCCTACAACTTGAATACTTGTTTAAGTAACTTTTGATAAAACGTTTTTGTCTTTTACATGATGACAAAGTCCACTTTAATTGTATAACTCAGGAGTACTTGCTGTATCTTGATGTGTTTTTTATGCACTTTAATGTACTGTATGGAAAATATGATTCTTTCTGAAATACTTTATAATTCTGAAATTGAGAGGTCCTATTTTATTTCTTTACTTGAAAAAGCTAATGGGGCACTTTTATTTATAAACATTGGTTCATAACCATTAATATTTTGTTAGTACTTAGAGTGCAGTGTTATGTTGCATCATGCAGTAAAAGTACTGAGTAAATGTGATGGTTTTTACCTCAAATTTAAGGTCATTCCTATTTCATTTGTGTACATTTTAATCATTAACATTAAAAGCGCATTCTTTTTACGACTGAAATAACAGTAAAGGGTAAAAAAACTGAATTCGCAAAAATTAAAACGGAAAAAACGGAATTTGGGAAAAAATAAAACGGATTTTATAGGGCCCTAGAGAAAGAAAAAGATAGAACAATCTATTGTCATTGCAATTGTACATTGCTTAGAAAATTGTGTTTTGCATTTAACTTAGGGAGCAGCTTTAGATCGCCCAGTAGGTCATCTGGGGCCTAGGGTCTTGCTCAGGGACCCATAGTGGCAGTCTGCAGGGTTTGAATCAGGTACACAGCTAAGTCTTTGCATCAACATCTAAATACTAAAAAGTTATAGCATGACAGCTAAATTATGTGACTTATATTGTAACTGACTTAATTTGGGTAACAGTCATGTCTATTGTTATTACCAAGCTACACTCATCACTAGGTAGTAAAGACGCATCAACTAAGAGGCCAGAGAACAAATAAGATCTTATTTTCCTTGACCGACAAGTATCACTCGGAAAAATCTGATTTTATATTAGCTGTGCCACAACTAATTTTTGCCCTAGAAATGCCTCCACCAACATCATGTATTTAAAAGGCACTGCTTTGAGTTTACAAAAGCCTGATAATGGTTTGGGACAGATGCTTTGACACATTAAATAGTAATTATCTAATAGTTCTTAAAATTTCTATCAGGAATAAAATTAGTACCTCAACAAAAAGGAGAAAAAAATAATGACATTAAAAAAAAACATAGCACGTGTATTTCCAAAATGTGTTCTCAGACAATCAAATGGAATCGGCAGAGCAGATCTGAAACATAACCGGAAGTCTGCTGGTGAAGATTCTCAGTCATCCAGGTCATGGTCATTCCAAAAAAAAGAGCCACCTCCTCAGGTCAAGACTCTGCTGTCCACCTACACCTTACGGACAAAGGTCACTCTTTTGAGGACTAAAAAGTTCACATTTTGGACAAAGAAGACAGATGGTTTGAAAGGGGTGTGAAGGAAGCCATCTACGTTAAGAGAGAAAAACCAACCTTAAATAGAGGAGGAGGCCTTAGGTTACAACTCTCAAAAACTTACAATACAGCTATAGGATTAATTCCGGCCAATCATCACCTCAATTCTCACCCTCATACGGGTGATCAAAACATGGCTCCTTTAAGCCAGGCCAATAACAACCCTAACGACTCCTTATTACCGAGGAGTGGACCAGTTTCGGTTAAATCTGCTGGTTTAATGGCTTAAACGAACGCCCATTACTAAGGGGTGGCCCTGTTTTGGTTGAATTTGCATGTTATCTAAGCCATTACAAAGCCTTTGTTGGGCAGTAGTATAAAGCTTGTTACTCCAAAACAAGTCCAGTTGCTTTGTTTTTTACTTTTTTTGGAATAACCGGAAGTCGTCACTGGCCAGGAGAAGGCTGATCAGTGCACCTAACCTGGATGCTACAGATGCCCCACATCACTTTTAATGACGTCCTTTCTAGTCACACTTGACCCTCACCAAGCTCTTTCATGAGAACATACTATATATCATATAAAAGACAGAACTTTAATTCTAACTTTCACGTGTTTACAGTTTCAGTTTAAGTTATTCTCAAGGTGAACGCCAGCTAATTAGTACGGAATGCAATTAGATTTTAAATAAGACAAAAAACACGCAGTTTGCAGTTCAGTGTCTTTAGAAGGTAACAGATTGTGTTTGAGTAGGCTCCGGTATTTAAAGCCATCCCACCAGGACTAGAAAGCTAGCTGCGTGGCTAATAGCTCAACTAACATGCATTAATGTTACCTTCTGTGTGTAGTCCTCCACACCCGCATGAAATCGACGGACTTAGACCCTTCGAGCTGAACAGTTTTGGCTGGTATCCCGACGAGGCTCCGTTGTTATTCAGCATCCACAGAGAGCGGGTGAACGGCCGGATGGTGGCCGAGCCTGGAGAGCGCAAAGTCGGGCAGCTGAGCGGCAGGGCTCGCGCTGCTGACGGAGCGGCCGAGCAGAGGCGAACGGCGGCTCCCACCGAGCGGACTACTGACTTCAGCATGGCTGTGTAGATATGACGAGCTGGTCAGAAACAGGAGAACTCCGCTAAAAGCCGAAGACACTCCTGTCAGCCTCGCTGCTCCTTCTGCCTCTACAAGAAACACGCCACACGTGTGGAAGGACACATTGACCTAGCGCAACTTTGACGTTTGCACCGGAAGTAAAATATTTAACGATAAACGATTATTTTAAAACTCTTCCAATCATCCAGAACCAAATACGAACAAAGCAGCATTTTATACCTTCCAAACAAGGCTGAAAACTTTACCAAAATTAATAAAATCTTTCTTTAAAAACAAGAATAATCTTTTTATCAGCGCCCCCTGTGGCTGCATTAGATACTGCATTCAGCTGTGCTTCTGTTCTGCTAGGAAGGTTTGACAACTTTCAGTCCGTCTCTCCCTCAGTTAGTGGCTGAATAATTTATTTTGAATTTAAATTAGAATCCAGAATCTCTCCTCGAATTAAAGCAGGCATTTCCAACTTGATTCAACCTTGAAACAGTTGCTTTGGCTCTTATGAGGTGGATGATGCAACCACTGAGCTATATTATACACTGGAGTGCTAATCACCGTCTGTTTGAACGAGTCGCTTTGAAGCCACCAGCCGCCATATTGGTACTCCCTATTTCCCCCCAGTAACTAGGGAATATGTGCGCTACAGCATCGAATAACAAGGATTTTCTCATGTTCAGTGGGGGGGGGGGGCTTAAAACTTTTAAAATGTCAAATGCCATATAGTTTTATGTTATGTTCTAAAAATATCAAGTACTGAGAAAGTCATGTGCTGAAATATTTTGTGTTTTATTCATTTAAATATATATGTTTAACATTTATAAATATATAAATAACAATATACAAAAACATATATTTACATATGTGTATACATATATATACACATATATACATATACACATACTTATATATACATATATATATATATATTTAATATGAATAACATGTAATATACTTCAGCACCTAATTTCCTAGTAGTTGATAGTGTTAGTACATCCACTGACTGTAGAATTACCTGTGAAACGTTTTCCCACAACCAGAAAACTGCTTGTTGTTGCAACCAAATCCTGTGGGATTCTGTGAGAGTAGGGAGTAGCAAGATGGCGGCCAGTGACTTCAGTTTTTCGGCAAAATCAGCACTCCAGTGTATTATATAGCTCAGTGGATGCAACCCATGCAGGCCTGGCCCTAAACAATTTGGTGCCCTAGGCAAGATTTTAGGTGGCGCCCCCTTGCATCACTGTACAGTACTTGCATGTCTGCTAGTGTACATATACTCACAAGAAACTAAAAAGCTTTGTCTTGGACATTTTTTATTTACATAAAACCATATTCACATTCAAAAAACTTTAAAATAATTAAAGAAATAAAACAAATGAACTCAACGATACAATATAAATAGCTAAAGTATTACATATATAAATACTCCCAAAAAAGTGTAAACAAGTGACATTAACCGAAATACAACATAAATATGGCACTGTGCAAAGTAAGAAATCAAAGAAATGAGAAGGCACAAAAAATACAAGGATTTAAATAAAAGAAAAATAATAACATGTAAATATAATCTTACAAATAGCTCTTGTGGTGATTTTAGTCTGCCTTGACTTGAATTAATTCAAAAACTATATGCCACCACTTTTCTCACATCCTTACTCTCAGATGACTACAGCTTTACTCTCCTGGACTTTCTTGAAGCAAAGTCATCTTCAACATCATCATATGACAACTGATTTGAGACCACATGATTAATGCTTATGATGGAAAGTCCACTGAGACGTTCTTGCATCATAGTGGATCTCAGGTAAGTTTTAATCAGTTTAAGCTTGGAGAAGCTTCTTTCAGCAGCAGCCACCATAACAGGAAGAGTGGCAGAGATTCTTAAAGCAACTCACATGTTGGGGTAAATTTCTGTTAGCTTCTTCTCATACAAGAAGGTTAAAAGTTCCATGTTTGTCATATTAGTTGATGGCAATGGTGGGACATTTTGCATTTCCCTTGTAAGTTCTGTGCCATTAATGTCCTGCTGGCTGTCCTGGGTCAGAGCAGTACTTAGGGTTTAACACTTCTGTACATTATACATGACTACATTAAAAAATGTGGTTTCCATTTATTGTAGTGCATCTTGAATGGGCTCATCTGGAGACTCATAGCCAAAGTGAGTTTTTGTGGTTCTCAATCGTTTTATTTCTAGTTCAGCCTCCACATTCATGTCTTCACACATCTCCTTGGCTATTGTCTGTGCATCAGAAAATCCAGTGTCCCTGTAACTGGTGAGGGAATCTCTTGTTTTCCTCAGCAAGTCGACAGCTACGTGTCTATCAAGCTGCATGGAGGGAGACTGCATCAGTTTAATGACATGCTGAAATTTTGCAGAGAACGTCATACCATATGGCTGTACAAATGCAAAAGCGAAATGATCCAATCTCCTCAGCTAAAGACTGGGCTTCAACTCTCACTACAGGGTCTGTAGTTTTTCCCCTCACCTTCAGAAGAACCTCTCGGATTTGCCCAGCCCTACTGCCTCGACCCTTTTTATCCTGCTTTCCCATCTGGTCTCAGTCCATGATTTCAGAGTGATTTTCATATATTTTAAGAGGACATCCCACCTTTGGGTGGAGACTGAGAAGAGCTTGAATAATTTTGTCAAATGCCCAAAGTAGCTAAGGGCATCTGGGGAGCTTTTTGCAGCATCAGCTACTACCAGTTTTAAAGTATGGGCACCACACAGGGGCATAAAAGCTCTTGAGTTCAGCTCAAACAGATTTACTTGAACACCTTTATTTTTTTCCCTTCATATTGGCGCCGTTGTCATAGGAATGGCCTCTGCAATTCTTAAATGAGATGTTAAGGTCCTCTAGCCTTTTTAGGATAAGAGATGACAATTGTTCTCCAGTTGATTGCTCTGCCACCAGAAAGCCCAAGAAATGCTCTTTTACTTGAGGAATGTCTTCTTGTGACACTATCCTGACTATGACAGAGAGCTGTTCCTATGACTCAGATCAGGGGTGCAGTCTAAAATGATGGAGAAATATTTGGAAATTTTGATGTCTGTCACAATGAGTTGTATTATTTTAGAACTGATGGAGTCAATCAGTTCATTTGGAATCGTTTTGCCAAGATAATGTACATGACGGCCAGCTCCACTTTCCACCCTACTGACATGCTGCTTCATCACTGGATCAAATCTGGCCATGAGCTCCATCTCTTTCAAAAAATTTCCATTGTCTGGTTTATTTAATGTGTCTGTGGAACCCCTAAAACCCATATTTCTTTCAGCTAAGGACTGAATTATTGCCACCAATCGGTGTAGAACGTCACACCACCTTTTTTTCTAAGCCTCAACAAGTGCCAACCTTTTTCCAACAAGTGCCATCTCTTGTTTATCTATCGTAATCCCCTTTGCAAAACGGACCTCCAAGTCCTTCCATGTTGCCATGTGAGCATTATGCTCCTGGCTATCCTCATGGACCTTGAGCAAGTGACTTGCATCTTCCCAGCCCTATAGTCCTTCCCTGTTAAGTTTGTACTCTCTTTTAGAAAAAAAATTGCAACAGAAGCAGTGCAAGCTATGATCTTTTTTACATAAGCCAGCTTCTTCTGACTTTTTCTCCATTGATTAAGAGTCTGTTAAAATAGTCATGCTGACACCTTCGTCCGTCTTTTGTTTTAGGGAATGTGAAGCTGTTTTCTGTTTGAAATGGACCTCTGTGAACCAACTCTGTTCATACCTTATCAGTTAAAGGATGTGGCCAGTCAGCCGGGTATACTGGAGCAACAGGAGGACCGATTGATGCTGCTTCTTCAGTGCTGGGTTGTGCTGCTGATGTGAAGGCGGCAGGAGGATTTGCAGGGGTTTGACTGAGAAACCTCAGCAGCGCATCTGAAGACATAAGAGGAATATGTGACACGAATCTAAAAATAAACACATGATTTCAAGAATAAAATAAAATAAAATTATATAATATAAACAAAAAAGAGATGCATGCATGATGTACACAATTGTTTATAATATACAATATAATTTTTGGATTAGTAATAATTATTACTGTAATTTATTGTTATTACAGTGAAATGCTAATTAGAAGAATGCAATGGATAAACTGTAGTATAATGTACTATAACATGTGGGAATGCTAACTTTGCTGTAACATTAATGATGTACACTTTAACACAAACATAGTTTAACATGATGAACACATTTTAGACAATATGAGCTATAACACTGCTAATAGCTAGGCTTATAACTATGAAAAATTGAATTGAAATTTGAAATGAAAAATAGTATATTGAATGACTATTACCACCTGGGAAAAGGTAAAATAACCATGTCAATGCAATTAAGAGTATATCTGCTGAATAAATCTTATATGTACACATTTGCCTGAGGATGGCAATGGGGGTGGGGGTGGGGGGTGGGGGGGCATTTAAATCACTATTTTCCAACAACTGGGCCCTTCCATAACATTAACTAATGTTAAAACTAACAGATAGCGCTCGCTATTTATTGATTAGCCAACTGTGTCATGCTAACGGCTAATGCTATTATCGATCATTGTTCTGCAATAATATCATTATCATCTGGGTGTGATTTGCTGGGGGGGATGGGGGGGGTTACCCCCCCTCTGTTTGTGCGTCCCCCCCTCTGGTCATTCACGTTTTATCCCTGGGGGGGATACATCCCCCCCCCCTCCCCCTCTGGTCTGAATAAGTAATATGGATATTATGGACTGTCAGTTTTAACGCGTTAACGGAATTTTTTTGACGCCGTTAATTGCACGTCAAAACACACACACCGTTCCCTAATGTTTTTTTCCCACCATGCTCTCCGCACTGTGTTTCTTTTACCCTCGGCGCTTTCCGTAGTTTCAAGAGCGCTAGAGACCACAGACTTATATACACTCAATAGATGACTTTATTCCGAGTAAACCCTGTAGCTATAAAAAATTATAAATATATATTACATCTAAATATATGTATATATTTATATATGTATTAGACCTGCTTTAATTTAAAACACAGAAGTTTCGATGAGGGCAGAAAATACAACGAAAGTTTCTCCATGCCATGCCTTTATTTTGAAGGGCACCGGACCGGCGGGCTTGAAAGCCACGCCCACTTCTGAAACCGAAAATTGAATAGTATTTCCGTTTTGGGGGCGAAAACAAAAAAAACAAAATCAAGCCGTTTAATGGATTTTGGTTTTATGTGCAGAAACCACAAAACGGGAAAACGAATCGTTTTTCTGTTTTTTCTATGTTGAATTATACCGTTTAATCAAACTGATAAAAAGTACCTTGGTCCAGGGATAACTGCTGAAAGTAGATTACTTGGTGCAGATCACCATTTTTAGCAGACATTGGTTCTGAAGATTAGCTTTTAACATGCTGATAACATTGCAGAAACCCAACCTATAAACCGTACTTTAATTCTTATTTATTTGTTTTCTCTGTATTTGACAAACTAAGGCTGAATTACGTTGCCAAACGAAGGAACTGGAGTTACTGAACAGTTGCTAAACAGTCTCTTTCAGGGTATTAAGCTCCTGCCCAGTTGCAAGCAAAGAGTAAGACTGGAATGACCTGGACATTTAAAACCTTTTTCCAGGCTTAAACTGTATGAATATGGATATAAACAGCAAGCAAAAATATTGTTGTTGGTGTGAAAGCTCAGAATTAGATGTGTGTGTGTGTGTGTGTGTGTGTGTGTGTGTGTGTGTGTGTGTGTGTGTGTGTGTGTGTGTGTGTGTGTGTGTGTGTGTGAGTGTGAGAGAGAGAGAGAGAGAGAGAGAGAGAGAGAGACAGAGACAGAGAGAGAGAGAGAGAGAGATATGGAGATAATTTCCTGCCAAAAGGTTGTAAGCAAAAAAAATGTGTTGCACACAAATAAAACCTGTTTTGCACACAAAATGATATGTCTCACACAAAAAAAATTGTTTTGCAAACTGTTCGCCAACCTTGCACTCAAAATATCATTTATAAGTTTTCCTCGAGTACAAAACGGTCTGTGCTCGCACAAAACAGCCTCTGCTCGCACAAAACAGCCTCTGCTAGAGTACGAAACAATCCCACCACCACGCTGCGGTAAATTTGTGCCAAAAGTCACGTGATGCATTGAGTTGTTGTTCAGACTTTCCGACAGCAGGGGGCGCACCCAAAAAACTGAAACACACCGGTTTGGCTGAGGAAGAGAGACATGATATCACAGCAAACAGCATCAGCACCCCACAGGTAACTTTCAAAACTTTCCCGGTGAAAAAGTAACAGCTCACTGATAGATCATGTAAGATTTCAGTTAAAGGCCCTGTTTAGTTTTATCTCTGATCTAAAAATGCTGTGTAACGGACTTTTGAAAAATAATGTATTTAAACCATGATTTGATCTTTAACTCTCCTTTCAGAATTGAATGTCTTTGGAGAGACGTGTGGTGCGCAGGAACTAACATACACAACAATGTGCTGCACTCAGGAGAGGACAACAATTTGCTTGACCTGTTAAACATGTTAGATAACTTCTGTTGTCACAATTTATTTGTCCCAAGACTACAACTAAGTTTTCACACCATCAGCAGTGGCTGGGATGACCATTCACTCAGAACTGAGGGGAATCTAACACTCAGTCAGTTATGGGAGATGGGAAGCATCCAGCATGCTGTGGTAGAACCAGAAATCACCCAGGTAAGATGGATTTTTTTATGCTGGCTATTATACAGTTTCTCACATTAATGCGTATATTTCAAACCAGAAATGAATTTATCAGATCATTTATCTGATCACTCCAATACAACAAAACATTGAGTACATCAGAGAGGTGGCTCTGAAACTGGTTTCTTACCTTCCTTCTAACCTTTTTTTTCAGCCTAAACGGCTCCACTAAGAGCTATGAAGGACATGCTGCAACAGTTACTGATCAAAGTAGTTAATACTGGGAATTAAACGGTTACATATTAAGTTATTTTTAAACAAGCCCAAATCATCTGCCGTATGTTTAAAGATTACATCAAATTTTGAATTCTTCAAGTCTTGGTAGTCTTGTGATGGAAGTCGGCGTGTCTCAAAGCAGGTTGATGATCTGGTAGCCTTCCATCCAGACCAGAACTTTGATGACCTTCATCAGTGGATGCTGGAAAACAGATATGTGTTATGGTTATGTAAATGATAATACTCCTCTTAAAGAAAAAAATAAATTACCAAGATGAAAACAAACATTTTAAGAAAATATCTGCCCATGTGGCCAATTCCAGCTGTGGTTTTTGCCATGGCCAAACCAATTTTATCAAGTGCACAACACATATTTGCAATTGGGCACAGATGACCTTATTTTTACTTTGAAGAAATTAAGGAGTTAGAAAGGTAGTAAGATATAATCTAGATCTGCTGCTATATGCTTTACTTGTAACATTCATATTTATGTTAGAAAATGCAATTTTTAATTAATTCCTTACCAGTTTTCATATAATCAATATCCACTCGTTGCAATTATTTTAAATTGCTTAAGAATCCGTTTTGCACATAAGCATACATGCATTGGTTTAACAGTTTTACGATAAATTACCAAATCCAAACACCAATAAGAACAACAGACAGTCATTTGAAAACATAAAAACCACATGATAATCTGTTAACAATGCATTTATCTGGGTATCCACTCAGGTACTATTTATTTGACACATCACAGTAAAGGGAGAAGCCAACCAGTGGGGTTACATTACAAAGCAAAAGTTGTTTTAGCATGGCGTTCAACCAAAGGCTAGCTTTCATGTTATTTGCTCTAAAACGTAACATGGTCCCTTACTGTAAGATAGCAGGGCCTTTAACTGAAATCTTACAAGTTCTATCTGCAAAGTGAGCTATTACTTTTTCACCGGGAAAGCTTTGAAAGTTACCTGTGGGGTGCTGATGCTGTTAGCTGCACTGAGCTATGATGTCACGTCTTTCTTCCTCAGCCAAACCGGCGTGTTTCAGTTTCTTTCGGGTGCGCCCCCTGCTGTCGGGAAGTCTGAACAACAACAACAACTCTTAATGCATCACGTGACTTTTGGCACAAATTTACCGCAGCAGTGGTGGGATTGTTTCTTACTTGAGCAGAGGCTGTTTTGTGCGAGCACAGACCGTTTTGTACGAGCACAGACCGTTTTGTACCCGAGGAAAACTTATAAATTATATTTTGAGTGCAAGGTTGGCGAACAGTTTTCAAAACAATTTTTTTGTGTGAAACATATCTTTTTGTGTGCAAAACAAGTTTTATTTGTGTGCAACACATTTTTTTACTTACAACCTTTTGGCAGGAAATTATCTCCATAGAGAGAGAGAGAGAAAACAAACAATAAAACTTATGACTTTATTGAAATGTAAAATTTGTATTAATTTATATGTATATGCCTAATACCATGTCTATCTTTGTTTAAGAGGCAAAAAAATATATCGGCATGGTATTTATTTACAAATTTTTTTACACATTGTGTAAACATCAGGGTGTCATGATTAGTCATTTAGCCATCATAGTCTAGAGTTTAACATTTGGCACTAGGATGTCTTCATTCCAGTTCTCAAAAGTGCTTGAAAAAAAAACAGAATAAAAATATTTTTTTGTACAAGCATGTATTTTATTAGTGTCATTTATTGCAAAATTGCATATTAAAATGCCCAAACAGGCTATTACACTTTCAGAAATAAAAGGATAAAACGTGCAATTAATTTGCAATTAATCTCGAGTTAACTATCGACATCGTGTGATTAATCGATTCAAATAAAAAATTTTTATCGTTTGACAGCCCTAATATAAATACATGTCTTGTGTCCTTCACACTTGTTAATTTAATTTTTTGTTGTCTGTTTTTAAAGCGTATTAATACGTTTTCTGCTCGAAGCGGTTAAAGTAAACTAACACCCACTCCTGAGTCTAGACAGTAGATGGCGCAAGTTTAAAAAACAATAGTCTACTGGATCTAGCTATGTACCTGAAAGAGCAGCTGCTAGCTAACCAAGTAATGAATGAGAACGTGTGGCAGCCACTGAGCGGTGGTGGCAGCATGAACGTCAAAGTATTTTGTCATATTTCGGCCCGAAAAATCAAGAGAAAAGGTCAAGAGTAGATGACATTTCCCACATGTGGGTGGTGCTGTATTGGCCAATTGGGTCGTGTCTGGGCATCATGCCAGGTCCTGTTGGAAGAAAAGGCCCAATAGGAAAGCATGTAAAATCAAAAATGAGAAATAAAACTGACACATGGCTGAAAGTCACATGAAAATTTTAAAATGTTAAGAGGAAGTGATTGTGCGAATTTCAGATTTCTACATTAATCACAGCCACTGCAGTGAGCGATGAAAGTTGCCATTGTATCTCAATGGAGCGTCTCCCTCTGGCCCTCAGAGTTCCGTCGTCATGGAAACTCATTCACACACCTGCAACGGCCGTCTACAGAAGTGCAGACACTTTGGTCACAAAAAGTCCCATTGGATTATAATGGAGAACTTTGCCCCGAACAACGCTTCATATCTCCTGATCCATAAATGGTAGAGACGTAATCTTTTCTGCGTTTAGTTCGTAACGGATAGGGGAAGAAGAAAAGCTATCGTTTTTTGCTAGAAAAAGTTTAATAAAGGCGTAAAAAATTATGATCTAAATGGGATTTTTATGGATTTTCAGAAATCCTCTAAAAAGGGTCCCCAACAAATCGCTGTAACTCAAAAAGTATAAGAGATATCAAAATAATTCTTTCACCATGAGTATCAGCAGGCTTTTGAGAACCATGAAACTCATTTTTATGTTTGTACAAAAATCGGTGTAGACACAGCGATGATGTAAAAAAGTGGTTGATGTGGGAAAATGCAGCTCCAAAGCGTTTTTAGGATTTTGCACATTCGCTACTCCCGAACAAATTGTTCCTGCGGAAAAACCGTAACAGTTATCCACAAAATTCCTTTTTTGTGAGTGCCAGAAGGGTTGGGACATTCATGTGTGAAAGTCTCATGTCTGTACATAAAACGGTTTAGGAGTAGCGACGATGCGAAAACATGGAAGTCATTTTTCAAAACCGCTCCATAGGAAATGAATGGGGGAGGTTTCGGGTTTGTGTCGGTCTGAGGTGATTTGCAAAAAATCTATAAATGCCACACCAATGAAGGTTACATTTCCCGAATCCTGACAAAAATACCTACGTTTTGATGTATAATTTGTCTATGTAGAGTGAAAATTGAGCGAGTAAGCTCAAGTTGTTCGGAGTTTTAAAATCTTTAAAAAAGCTAGAGTGGGCCACTCTAACGGTTGAAGAATTCCATCATTGACTTTCATTGTAAACGATGATTTCGCTGATTTTTGGACATGAGCTTTGAGGAGTAACTGTGAAGAGACGATAAAAGATATCCACATCCCGTTTTCACTTCTGAGTAGTTCACAGATATATCTACAAACTGGAAGTTAAACGGTGTTCGTAGGTGAAAGCATGGCGACACAGTACAGCTTTGAAAATGATCATTTTAAGGGGCGCTAGTGAGCCAAGATGGAGTAAAGACGGATATTTTCAGAGCTCCTGCAGGCTTATCAACATTTTCGCTTTAAAAACCACAACTGCTCACTATTTGTGACCTGAATCGGATTAATAGAGGTGTTGGACTGTAAAGAATTCCGTTCCAGTAGACTTTACTTGATAAATGGCGGATAAACTCCGCAAATTCAAATACGACGGCAACATGGCAAAGCTAATGGCTAATTCCAGATCCACGAGGCAGCGTACTCCAGAAGAGGACCCACAACCCAAGAGCCCTGGTATGTGTGAAGAGTTGAGAGCCGATATCCTAACCTCTATGCGAGGGGAAATCTCCAAAATTATAAGGGAGGAAATGAGGAGTGCGCTGTCTGAAGAGTTCGCCACTCTCAGAGCTGATATCAACGCAGTGAGGGCCGAAATAGCCAGCAATGCTACCGCCACCCGTGCAGAAATCACCTCAGTAAAAACGGACATTGAAGATATGAAAGGTGGATTGTCTACATGGTCTGACGAGGTAAACACTCTGCAGACTACCGTTACTGAACTTCAGAGCGAGCTGGTTAAGATACGGGACAAATGCGAGGACATGGAGGGGAGGATGAGACGCGGAAATATCCGTATAATTGGCGTTGAGGAACAGCCGAACTCCGCCAACCCTACAGAGGTTTCTAAAATTATAAGAGAAGCCCTCCAGATGGACCGGGATGTAAAAGTCGATCGCTCACACCGAACAGCCGCTCTGACGAAACCGGGAGACGGAGAGAGACCTCGGGTGATCATAGCCAAGCTGCATTATGATAGAGACGCCGCTGACATCTTGAGAAGAGCCAGGGAAAAAGCCCCGCTGACCTACAAGGGTAAAAGAATCGCAATCTTCCCGGATTACACCACCAGTGTGGCCAAGGCACGCGCAGCCTTCTCCGAGGCACGGAAAGCTTTACGGGGACGGAGCGATGTGCGCTTCGGATTACTTTATCCAGCAAGACTCAAAATCACATACAAAGAGGACAGTAAGGAGTTTCGGGATCCCGTGAAAGCCATGGACTACATACGGAAAACCATCCCCACTGCGATAACTGGAACTGAAACGTAAGCGAAGCCGCAAACGCTAATAGGACACAATCCGGTCCAGCAGATCCCAACTCTGAAATATTGTCTTTAGTGCTTAAATGCCAACTGTAATTGTGTTCAATGTCACTTATCTAAACTGATTCGTTTGAAAGGTGCATACTTCTAACCTTGTTAAACTACTAAATTATAATTAAGTTGCGTTAATATTACTAGTAGATTCTATGCTGTGGTTAAAGTACTTCTCCTGCAGGAGCCTGAACTTCCACACTCTTAATTTCTCTCTTTTTTGCTGTTTTTGCACACATCCAATCTTCATTGGGTTGTGTTTGTTGCCGCTTTCTATGGTGGCTAGGGACTTAAACCCACTACCTTGCACTATGTTATCTATGTTCATTTTCTATTGTGTTTCTTGCGCTTTGATCCTTCTGTTCCCCGAGGATCTCACTGCAACTAAAAAAACAGAGCATTTGAATATTAGTCTTGACAATATGGCACAGCAAAGTCTTACTATTTTATTGTATCGTCTTGGTGTTCATCGTTCATGTTGCTCAAATGTTTGGCTCCACCCGTCAAATGGCCGTCTCTGCCTCCAGCACAATACTATCACATATACATTTTAAATTAAATCAGTTATGAGTACATTAACTGTAACAAGTTATAACGTGAGGGGTTTGCATTGTCCAATGAAAAGAAAAAAAGTACTGCTACAACTCAAACAATCAAAATGTCAAGTAGCTTTGCTGCAAGAAACACATCTATCAGATGTGGAACATACAAAATTAAGTAAGTCATGGGCTGATAAAGTTTACTATTCGTCACATTGCTCTGGAAGGAAAAGGGGTGTGGCTATATTAATACATAGGCAAATTAATTTCACTGAAACGTTAGTACATAAGGACAAGGAGGGTAGATTTATTTTGGTAAATGGGACAATTGATGGAACAGCGGTATCCTTTATAAATGTATATGCCCCTAATGAAGATGCTCCAGGGTTTATTAAGTCAGTTTTCAATATGATTGCAGAGTACAGCTCCGGTCTGTTGGTTATGGGGGGGGATTTTAATTGTGTAATGTCAAACCTAGATAGGCAACCAGCTTCTCAGACCCCCATATCTAAGATGGGTAAAATGCTTAAAAATATGTCTGTAGAAACTGGATTAGTGGACGTATGGCGATCCAAATACCCAAAAGACAGAAATTTTACATTTTACTCAAACCGACATGCATCTTACTCGCGAATAGATTACTTTTTTACTTCCAAGGCTGAGCTACACAGAATTGAGGATATCACAATATTGCCCATCACAATCTCTGACCACACACCTGTTACTCTCCAGTGGAATATAGGATTGACCCCATCGTTTAAGCAATGGAGACTTAATACCTCCCTTCTTAATGACAAGGAATTCATTGATTTTGTTAAATCTGACCTCAAAATTTTTTTGGACATAAACAACACCCCTGACACATCTCCTATTATGTTGTGGGATTGTGCAAAGGCCTATTTAAGAGGTAGTATCATCTCCCACACCACAGCTAAAAAAAGACAAAAAGCAGCCAAACAGAAATATTTAGAAGATAGAATTCGAGATCTGGATCTTCAACATAAAAAGACTAGAGCATCCAAAATTCTGAATGATTTGAATACATCACGTAGAAAGCTCCAAGATTTATTATCAGAAAAGATAGAAGGTAACCTTCGTTTTGCTAAGCAGCAATATTATGAAAATGGAAATAGAGCGAGCAGACTTCTGGCCTTCCGACTTAAAAAACAACAGTCCTCAAATGTTGTTCAAAAGCTGAAATCGGGCAATAAATCAATCCTAAAACCAAAGGATATTTCTGAAACTTTTGCTGAATTTTACAAGGTTTTATACCGAGACACTGACACTTGTAGTGATGAGAATAAAATAGGTGACTACTTACAAAATGTTCAAGTTTCCGAATTATCTGATACTGTAGCTAAACAATTAGATAAGCCAATTCAAGTAGAAGAAATTAAAAATGTTATCTTATCCCTTAAAAATAATAAGAGTCCTGGCCCCGATGGTTTCATAAACGAATTTTACAAATGTTTCATAGACATCGTTGCCCCACTTTTATTGGAAGCATACCACTTTTCTTTAGAAACTAAAACAATGGCGCCATCCTGGTCTGATGCCACAATAGTAGTACTACATAAAGAAGGTAAAGATCCCACTGACTGCGGGTCATATCGGCCATTATCCTTGCTGAATGGGGACGTACGCATTCTAACTGGCATTCTGGCAAGACGATTAAATGTCATAATAAATCAAATTATACATCCAGATCAAACCGGTTTTATTGTCGGGAGGCACTATGGAAATAATCTGCGCCGTTTATTAAATATTATGTCTCACCAAAAAGAAAATAAAGCTATGACAGCTGTAATATCTTTAGATGCCCAAAAGGCTTTTGATCGTGTGTCGTGGAAATACATCATTCAAACATTAAAGAGGTTTAAATTTGGGCCCAAATTCATAGATTGGATACATACATTATACTTATCCCCACAAGCGGCTGTAAGAGTCAATGGTTTCAGGTCGGCTAGTTTTAAGTTGGAACGTGGATGCAGGCAAGGGTGTCCTTTGTCACCTCTTTTGTTTGCAATTAGCATCGAGCCACTAGCCCAGCTTATCAGGGACAATGATGAAATTAAAGGGATTTTGATTGGCACAGAGGAACATAAAATATCTCTTTATGCAGATGATGTACTCCTGTATTTGTCTGATCCTACATCATCAATACCACGTCTGAGGGAAATGATTTCTGTTTATGGACATTTTTCTGGCTATAAAATAAATGTTGATAAGACAGAGGCAATGGATGTCAATGGCAGTATTCCACTGGGGGTTAAACAACAGAGCGGTTTTAGGTGGCCAAAGGAAGGCATTAAATATCTAGGCATCAATATTCCCCTCTCATTAAATGATTTGTATCACGTCAATTACACTAAAACACTGGATATAATTAAAAAAGACCTGGAGCGATGGTCAGCATTGCCTTTGTCCCTCCTCGGTCGCATTGAAACCATCCGCATGAATCTGTTACCCAGATTATTGTATCTGTTCCAAATGTTACCAGTTGGCATACCTAAGTCCACGTTCGTTGAATTGGATAAAATTATATCAAAATTCATATGGCAAGGCAAGCGCCCTCGCATAAAATATAAAACACTACAAAGAAGTAAAACAGAAGGGGGCCTCAAGCTTCCGGTTTTAAAATACTATTTCTGGGCAGCTCAGTTAAAGCCTTTAATTTCATGGATCCAACAGGATTCTCGAACAAGATGGCTCAGCATTGAGCAAGCAAAGTGCTCAGTACCATTAAAGGTATTGCCATTTCTAGATATCCCAGTAAAGGAACTGCCATTGTGGACTAAAACCACACTTGACATTTGGAACAAAGTGCGAATTTCTTTCAAGCTACCGAGAGGTTTGTCAATATTAACAAGCATTGGACATATTAAATCTTTCATACCCAATCTCTTGGACAAAAATTTTTCTAAATGGGCTGAACAGGGGCTTACATTTCTGCATCAGTTGATCGACAGAAACAATCTTATGTCATTTGAAGAGTTATGTAGGAATTTCCATCTCCAAAAAAGTGATTTCTTTAGATATTTACAGCTGCGCTCTTTTTTGCTCGCACACAAGGACTGGGAAAAAGTACTAAATCCAACACCATTAGAAAACCTTCTAACCCATTACCAGAAAGGGGGAGGAGATAAAAAATGTATAGCAAAGTTATATAGTGCATTACTGTCAATGAACCTTAACGATACCACTTGGACAAAACAAAGATGGGAGGCAGAGACGGCCAAAATAATTTCTGACGAGGCATGGGAGGGAGTCTGGATTGAGGCTCATAGAGTTACAAACTCAAATATGTGGCGGGAATACAAATGGAAAATTATTAGCAGATATTTCAGGACCCCGGATGTGGTTGCCAAGATGGATCCTAAAGTACCAAGCTTGTGTTGGAGAAATTGTGGCTCAGCGGTCCCCAATCATACACACATTTTTTGGTCATGCCCCAAACTTCAAAACTTTTGGGATGAGGTGTACAGAACTATAAACCATATTTTCCCAGGAGTTATACCAAAGGATGTTGCAGTTGCGGTACTTGGTATTATACCAGATGGCTTGCAAGGACGGGCCAAAGCATATCTGTTAAATGTCCTTTTTACAGCTGCCCTGAAATGCATCACAATAAGGTGGATGCAGCTGGAGCCTCCTTCCTATGACTTATGGGTCCAAAAAGTAAGGGAATTGTATAAAATGGAAAAGATAACCTACTCATTAAGACTTCAAAAAAACACCTTTAGCCTGCGCTGGGGACCAGCTGAAGCAATGTTGATGTAAATAAACCCAACAAGTTTGTCTCTTGGCATATGATGTCTAGCTATCCCTCCTAAAGTGTATCCTTATTTTTGGGTTGTATGAAGATGAACCTACAATTGTGACTAAGATGTTTATTTTATGGAAAACTTTATACTGTCAACATTTGTGTCATGTGCCTTTAATGCAGGGGTGGGCAATTAATTTCTTTAGGGGGCCACATGACAAATCTGAAATGTGCTGGAGGGCCGCACCACTAAAACGACTAATTTTATAATGCTCATTCTGCCTTTTTATGATTCTTTTGGTAATAAGAAATTTTACATATTCTGTAAATATGTATATAATGTATATATATATAAGTATATAAAAGTGATAGTGTAAAACAAACGCAATCATACTATAAGATTTTGTAATGAATTATGAGGAGATGAACCCGGTATTCAGCCAGACACTAAAATAATGTTTGATGGGATTTATTAAAGGAGATGATGGGTCAGGAAGGCAGACAAAAAACAATCCAAAAAGGTGTACAGACCAAACATCTGGGAGACAACAAAAACTGGGACAGATTCAAAAAACAGAAGAACTGGTCAGGCAATACATACAAATGCTGAAGGGCTCTTACCAATGAAACGTGTGTGAGAAGTTCCAGCAACAAACAGAAAACTGAGGAGGGTTTAAATAGACAGATGGACAGGTGAAACTAAGTGACTTCTGATTAACTAGGAACAGGTGAGAGTGATCAAGGAAGGGGAAGTGACAGAGAGGCTGATGGGACAGAAACTAAGATGAACAACTACAGAGCAAAAATAGCCATAAAGAGAAAACCAGATAACTAAAACAGTGAAGGCTAAACATGAATCCAATACAATACTAGAAACAGAAATAAACCCTAAGGCAGGAAAGTTAACTTAACCAAAACAACAACAACAACAACATCATGAACCAGAACATTACAGAATTTGATTTTTTTAATCTCTTCACAAATGAAAATGAGATTATTTTATAACGTGAACTTCTCCACCATGAACAATAAAGTCTTATTGTAAACATGAACAGCTTATCAACATTAGCACAAAATTATTGGAATTCAGTTAAGTTTTCAATGTGAAAAGTCCAATCTCTCCTGTGCTTCAACAAGTGCATTGAAGTCTGGTTCAATGTCTGATGCAGCTATGCGCAGGACAGCTGCAAGGTGGTCATCTGTAATGGAAGACCTGTATCTGGATTTGTTGAACTTCATCAGCGAAAATGTTTGCTCACACACATATGTAGATCCAAAAAGTACAAGGATCTTTTGAGCATGTCTCCTCAGGTGTGGAAAGTTCTCCTCTTTTAGTGAAGAGTAAAACTGAAGCAGTGAGACTGACTTAAAGTGCTCTGCCAAAAGTGTGTCAGCCTGCAGATCAATAAGTTCCATCTGAACATCACTACATGCATCTTCAACACTACAAGTGAAGGGCGAAGAAACCATGTTCATCTCACTCTCAACTATTTTGAAGTCTTGGAATCTCCTTGAAAACTCATTGTGCAGTGCATCTAACATGGATGAGTACCTCAGGAGCTGATCTGCTGATGGTGTAGCTTGCTTTAGTGTTGGCATGTGAGTGAGAATATTATCCCTCAGCTGGCTTGAAAGAAGCTGCAACTTCCTACTGAAAGCCTTGACTGCACTGTACATTTGAAATACAAAAAGTCCCTTGCTTTGCAGTTTCACATTTAGTTCATTCATTTGAGCAGTCACATCTACAGTAAAAGAAAGATCTGCCAACCAGTCGGCCTCTGAAAGCTGGGGGATGTCCTTTCCCTTCCTCTCACAGAACTCCTTAATCTCGCTTCTCAGGTCCCAGAAGCTTCTCAGCACTTTTCCCAAACTGAGCCATCTCACAGCTGTATGGTAGCTAATGTCACGGTGCTCAGTCTCACATTCTTCTAAAAGTGAAAGAAATTGTCTATGATTAAGAGCTCTTGCTCTTATGAAGTTTACAGTTTTTGTTACAACTTCCACTACGTGATTCACATTCAACACGGATTTGCATAACACTTCCTGGTGTATTATACAATGCAAAAAAGTTAACTTTTGTTCAGGGTTAATTTCTCCCACTTTATCTTGTATTCTCTTCAATAGACCAATGTTTTTTCCTGTCAGATTTGGGCAGCCGTCTGTTGTCACTCCCACCAGTTTGTCCCATTGCAGTCCCAAATTTTCCAGACATGCATTTACCTCCGTAAAGAGATCACCCCCTGTTGTTGTCCCTTTCATTGATCGCATGCCCGCCAGCTCCTCTGTCACTGCGAAGCCTGCGTTGATCCCGCGGACGAAGATGAGCAGCTGGGCGGTGTCCCGTACATCACTGCTCTCATCCAGAGCCAGGGAGAAGAAGTCAACGCCCTTTGCCATCTCCTTTAGTTGTCCCTCCAGGTTTTTTGCGATGTCCTCAACTCTCCGCGTCACAGTGCGGCGCGATAGTGGAACGCTCTCAAAAGCGCCCGTTTTGTCCGGGCAAATGATCGCGGATGAGTCCAGTAAACATTCTTTAATGAACTCCCCATCAGAAAAGGGTTTACTCTTTCTTGCTATCTTGTGAGAGATAACAAAACTTGTCTTGACCGCAGCAGCTCTAGATGGCAAGCGTTTTCTCAAAAGTGTTTGTTGAGATTGCAGCTTGGCTAGCAAAACTGACGACTCAGTGGCGCGCTCTTTATCAGAAAAGTTTTTGTATTTCTCCTCATGCTTGGTCGCGTAGTGACGATTCAGATTGTAATCCTTTAACACAGCAACTTGTGCGCCACAAACCAAACATAGGGCTTTACCTTTGACTTCTGTGAACAAATATTTCTCTGTCCAAGCCTTGTTGAATACGCGACCCTCAGAATCAACTTTCCTTTTTTTATGTGTTGACATTTTGGGCGGAAAATATGCTCGCTGCGTGACCTGACCTGTCACTGGGCAGACTGGGGGAGACAGATAGCAGCGTGCACGTGCGTGCACGTACGTGCTGCGCGCGCTTGTAAAAAACGCGTCAAGCCCTTTCAACATAAAAGACCGTTGCGTCGCATCCACACTAAAGTACTTGTTTTTTGGACTGATGGTCCGCGGGCCGGACAGGGACGCCTCGCGGGCCGGATGTGGCCCGCGGGCCATAAAACGCCCAGGTCTGCTTTAATGCATGGTTGTATCATTGCTCTGCAAAAATAATAAAAGTTTAAGTTCTAAAAAAAGAAAATGATCATTTTGAGGCTTTTTTGAGGCTTTCTCTCTACCCGACTCCATTCATTCCTATGGGATTTTTTGGGGGTGGTTTTTCGTTAATTATGTTGCCATGGTAACTCGAAACCTCAATAAAAGTAGTAGCACATCTCGTGATCGAGCCGCACGTTTTGATAACTATATTGTGGGGGTGCACGCTATGGTTCGGGCCCCATTAATCGTGACGGAAGAATAATATAAGAAGTTTAAAAAAATTTCTGAAGAAATTTAGCAAGGCGCCTGCCACTTGGTGCGTACCGTACCGTCAGAAATAGCAACAGGAAGTAACACTGCGAATTTCAGCTTCCTACGGTCTTCACAGCCCTCGCAGCGGCCGTTGAAAGGTGCCATGTTAAGTCAATGGACCTCCTAGGAGCCTCTTGCTAGCAGCGTTGTCATGGAAACTCACTGACAGCTACAGCCCTCTCTGTCTGTAAAGGTTGAAGAACTCTGGCTAAGCAGCTGTTGGTAGGACCTTCCTAAAGCTATTTCCGGTTAGCAACATGCTAACTGTTAGCCGCTAGCATGGCTGTGTTCAGCATCACCGGGTGATGTTACTCTGTTAGTTTGGTCCAAATCCTGTACTGGGATGAGCCTCAAATAGGGAGAAAAAACGTCATTTGTATCGTTGCCATGGTAACTCAAAATGGCGGGTGGTACAAAAAATACTTCATGGGATCAGCACACATGTTTTAATATACACACTGTGGGGATTATAATACAAAACTCTTAGTCTCCCACGCTGGGTTTCGATCCCACAACCTCTGGCATGCAAAGCCTGCACTTTCCATCTGAGCTATACTGTAGCGCCATATATGGGTATGCAGTATTGGGACCATAAGGGGTTTGGTCCCCCATTGAAAAGCATTGGATGTTTGACACCTCATAGCTTGGAGATGCTTTATGTGACGTAGCCCAAATTTCTTGTGGAGCTTTCTCTCTAAAGTAAGACCAGACTCTGTGAAGCAGAAGTTGGTGAGACCTTCCTAGAGCTACTTCCGGTTAGCAACATGCTAACCGTTAGCCGCTAGCATGGCTGTGTTCAGTATCACCAGGTGAATGTACTCTGTCAGTTTGGTCCAAATCCTGTACTGGGAAGTGCCTCAAAAAGGGGTGCCAATACTTAATGTCACCAAACGTGACCAAAGTTCATGGGACAGATTGGCCTCCTTTAGAAACTCAGCCTCACCACATCTGGGCCCAGAACTCAACATTTGACCAAAATGGTGTGTAGTGCCATTTCCCACATGTGGGTGGTGCTGTATTGGCCAATAGGGTGTTTTCACTGACGTCACTGGCCAACTTCCGGTCCGCCATACTGGGTGGTACACTTCCTTATCTCTAGTTGTCGTACACGTATTATCGTATCGCGAATGGATAAGTACGCCAGCACGCTAGAGCGACCAGATAAGGACGTATATCTGAGGAAATGTTCCGTGATCGACCATATGGACCCCTATGCCCTCCACGGTGCCTTGTTTAGCCGTAATCCAGATGATTGGCCAAATGTAGAGCTCGGCGACATAGTGCATTACCTGGTGTTCGGTGAAAACCCTCTGCACACTCTTGAGGAAATGAGAGCTTACAAGGGTCTAGAGGCTCACAACCAGTTCACATCTGGTTATGTACATCAAGGAAATCGCCATCATACGTGGACGGGTGAGTTTTAATAAGATGGTAAAAATGTAAACAATCCGACGCAAATGTGTCGCATGCTTCTGCGGTGGCTGACGGCCGGCGGTGCGCGAAGGCGCTTGGCTGCAGGGCCGATCGACGCCGCTCGCGGCTTTAATTATTTAAGCAGAACAATGACCAGTGCAAAATTAAGTTGTATTTACCGTATTGGCGCCGGTAGGAGCTGCAGATCATAAAGCCAGCAAACAGTG
Organism: Fundulus heteroclitus; assembly: GCF_011125445.2. Lineage (NCBI taxonomy): Eukaryota > Metazoa > Chordata > Actinopteri > Cyprinodontiformes > Fundulidae > Fundulus > Fundulus heteroclitus. The sequence goes on along the minus strand of NW_023397165.1, from coordinate 32,642 downwards.
GGAACACAGCAACTCGTTCAAAGGTAAGCTGCGCTCAGACGGGCTCTGGCACATGCTAACCGTTAGTGCTAACAACCACTCACGCATGTAATGTACTTTTAACTAGCTGCTATGTGTTTCAAAGGTTTAGAACACACTCTCATTGACATCGGGATACTGTGGAAAGTTATGTTCGGTCGACTTACAGCCGCGATCCAAGCGAGCCGACGACTCTTTGTTATCTCTAACAGTTGTTCTCCGTGGTTGCGCCTCCAGGCAGGAAAGCGGTGGAAAATTAATCTGTTTCTATGTTTTTCCCATGGCGATCATGTGTTGCGCTGTTACAGCCCACAATACAGCAACGGTTTACCATGGTTGAAATCAAGTTAAGGTGAAATTAATCAAATTAAAACACGGCTGAGAGAGGGAGTACAGTACGCGGTAGTCATAGGCAGTAGAGGCGGCGGAGGCAGTCAACATGGCAGCCGCGGAAAGTAATAAGTCATAACGCCCAAGCCCTATTATTAATATATTCTTCTTACATGTTTTAAATACTTAACAGTTAATTACCTGTGACAAAGTGAGCACCGCAGACTCTGGCGTATTCCAGCTTAACACTGTCCAAATCGGACCTGGATATCCGTGTCAGCCATAGGTGACGGTGTTGTTCAGAGAGCTGTTTTGTTTTTTCACACTGATTCACTATTACGGCTGGTAGGCGATAGAAAGAGCGTTGATCTCCACCTCCACGGGCCGTGCAACCAACCATTAAACACGTTTTCCCCATTGTTCACTTCCAATACTGCCTAAGGCGTCATACAAAGCAGGGTCAACGGTGCGAAACGACTGCCACCCAATATGGCGGACGCGCTGAGTAGTCACGTGAGCGTGACGTCAGCTGAAAACCCCCTATTGGGTCGTGTCTGGGCATCATGCCAGGTCCTGTTGGAAGCAAAGGCCCAATAGGAAAGCATGTAAAATCCAAAATGGGACAGTAAACTGACACATGGCTGAAAGTCACATGAAAATTTTAAAATGTTAAGAGGAAGTGACTGTGCAAATTTCAGATTTCTACATTAATCACAGCCACTGCAGTGAGCGATGAAAGTTGCTATTGTATCTCAATGGAGCGTCTCCCTCTGGCCCTCAGAGTTCCGTCGTCATGGAAGCTCACTGACACAGCTGCAGCGGCCGTCTACAGAAGTGCAGACACTTTGGTCACAAAAAGTCCCATTGGATTATAATGGAGAACTTTGCCCCGAACAACGCTTCATATCTCCTGATCCATAAATGGTAGAGACGTAATTTTTTCTGTGTTTAGTTCGTAACGGATAGGGGAAGAAGAAAAGCTATCGTTTTTTTGCTAGAAAAAGTTTAATAAAGGCGTAAAAAATTATGATCTAAATGGGATTTTTATGGATTTTCAGAAATCCTTTAAAAAGGGTCCGGAACAATTCGCTGTAACTCAAAAAGTATAAGAGATATCAAAATAATTCTTTCACCATGAGTATCAGCAGGCTTTTGAGGACCAGGAAGCTCATTTTTATGTTTGTATAAAAATTGGTGTAGACACAGCGACGATGTAAAAAAGTGGTTGATGTGGGAAAATGCAGCTCCAAAGCGTTTTTAGGATTTTGCACATTCGCTACTCCCAAACAAATTGTTCCTGCGGAAAAACCGTAACAGTTATCCACAAAATTCCTTTTTTGTGAGTGCCAGAAGGATTGGGACATTCATGTGTGAAAGTCTCATGTCTGTACATAAAACGGTTTAGGAGTAGCGACGATGCGAAAACATGTGATGTTTTGGATTTTTAGACGTCATTTTTCAAAACCGCTCCATAGGAAATGAATGGGGGAGGTTTCGGGTTTGTGTCGGTCTGAGGTGATTTGCGAAAAATCTATAAATGCCACACCAATGAGGGTTACATTTCCCGAATCCTGACAAAAATACCTACGTTTTGATGTATAATTTGTCCATGTAGAGTGAAAATTGAGCGAGTAGGCTCAAGTTGTTCGGAGTTTTGAAATTTTTAAAAAAGCTAGAGTGGCCCACTCTAGCGGTTGAAGAATTCCGTCATTGACTTTCATTGTAAACAATGATTTTGCTGATTTTTGGACATGAGCTTTGAGGAGTAACTGTGAAGAGACAATAAAAGATATCCACATGCCGTTTTCACGTCTGAGTAGTTCACAGATATATCTACAAACTGGAAGTTAAACAGTGTTCGTAGGTGAAAGCATGACGACACAGTACAGCGTTGAAAATGGTCATTTGGAGGCTTTTTTGAGGCTTTCTTTCTACCCGACTCCATTCATTCCTATGGGGTTTTTTGGGGTGGTTTTTCGCTAATTTTGTTGCCATGGTAACTCGAAATCCCAATAAAAGTAGTAGCACACATCTCGAGATCGAGCCACAGGTTTTGATGCCTATATTGTGGGGGTGCACGCTATGTTTTGGGCCGCATTAATCGTGAAGGAAGAAAAATAAAGAATTTTAATATTAATATTCTTTATTAATATAAAGACGCCTTTAGAGGTGAATAGTAATAGGCCTTTAGAGGTGAATAGTAATAGGCCCTGCTCATGCATTTGCATTGCAAATGCTATGGCAGGCGCCTAACTAGAATCGTTCAACTTCTGAAGAAGTTGAAGAAGGCGCCCGCCTGGTGGTGGGCATGACCGTCAAAGGCAAAACTGCAGAGTTCCTTGGTTGTAGGCTCTCATCGCTTGGAGATTTTAAAATCAAACCTTCTGAGCGAAAAGGATTTGTCTTCATCAAAACCTGCCGACCGGGAAAACTTTGCGTCTGCAGAGCTGCAAACTGCGTATTTCGATCTGAGACGCAGCTAATGAGCTAATTGGCGACAGCCGACAGTCAACGTTTCCCATTCATTTGCTACGGTAGTCCTAAACCACTACTGACATAATACACTTTTTGGCCACAAGCGTCATTTTGGGGGCGTTGTTTCCACTTCCTTTCGTAGAACCGTTTTTAATAGAAAGAAGAAAAGGCAAAAAAAAGGCAGAGGTTACATTTGTAACCTCTGCCTTACATAAACACTAGAATTAAATCTTAATAAATAAACGTATAGACAATTATTTCAGTAACTCAATTCAGTAAGTGAAATACACTATATACAGGAGTTGGACAATGAAACTGAAACACCTCTCATTTTAATGTGGGACGTTTCATGGCTAAATTGAACCAGCCTGGTGGCCAATCATCATTAATTGCACATTGAACCAATAAGAGCAGAGTGTGAAGGTCCAATTAGCAGGGTAAGAGCACAGTTTTGCTCAAAATATTGCAATGCACACAATGTTATGGGTGACATGGGTGAGTTCAAAAGAGGACAAATTGTTGGTGCACATCTTGCTGGATGTGTCAAAACTTTCTTCAATTGAATAAAAACAAAACTGAAGTAATAATATTTGGACCAATAGAGGAGAGATCAAAAGTTAGCACACAGCTTCAGCTGCTTCAGCTAAAAACCACTGATCAAGCCCGAAATCTGGGTGTAGTGATGGACTCAGACCTGAACCTCCAAAAGCATTTACAGACAGTGACAAGGTCGGCTTTCTATCACCTGAGCAACATTTCCAGGATTAAAGGACTAATGTTTCAGCAGGATCTGGAAAAACTAATCCATGCGTTTATATTTAGTAGAATTGATTACTGCAACGGTGTTTTCACAGGTCTGCCTAAAAAGTGGATCAGACAGCTGCAGCTGATCCAGAACGCTGCTGCCCGCGTCCTCACTAAGACCAAGAAAGTAGAGCACATCCCCCCAGTTCTAAAGTCCTTACACTGGCTCCCTGTATCTCACAGAATAGACTTTAAAATACTTCTGTTAGTTTATAAATCCCTAAATGGCTTAGCACCTAAATACATTACAGACTTTTTATCAGTGTATCAACCTTCCAGACCACTAAGGTCTTCTGGCTCCAGCCTACTCTGCATACGTAGAACCAGAACTAAACAAGGAGAAGCAGCATTTAGTTCCTATGCTCCACTTATCTGGAACAAACTTCCAGAAAACTGTAAAAGTGCAGAAAGCCTGAGTTCTTTTAAATCAAGATTAAAAACACATTTGTTTACAATTGCCTTTGACTGTTCTAGTTAAACTGTTTTACTGTTTTTAATGTTCTTCTTTGTTTCTACATTCTATCTCTACTTGCTTTTATTCTATTTTCTATTTACATTTTATTCCTACTTGCATTTATTTTGCTATATTTTAATCATGTAAAGCACTTTCTGTTGTCTCTGTACTGAATTGTGCTATATAAATAAATTTCCCTTGCCTTGCCTCTGTGACCAAGACAGCAAGTGTGATGTATCAAGAGCCACGGTGTCCAGGGTAATGTCAGCATATCACCAAGAAGGACGAACCACATCCAACAGGATTAACTGTGGACGCACGAGGAAGCTGTCTGAAAGGGATGTTCGGGTGCTAACCCGGATTGTATCCAAAAAACATAAAACCACATAACTCTACTTATAACTAACTTTCTGAAATATAAACTAAAGGTCACCAATCAGTTCTAAAACATCTTTAGATGAACTCTTGTTGAGCCCTGGAGTATGGAGGACCAAGTCTTCCATATTTAAAAATGAATACAGAAATAAATAAATGCTCAATAAATAAATATGCATACAATTATGTGCCACCAAAAATACAATGCACACATAAATGTAGATAGAAAATGAATTATACAGTGAGACAGAATGTATATATTTTCTTTAATTAGCCACTTTATTTATTAATTACTTATTTTTTAAGTATTTATTTATGTGCATGTTATAATATTTTTGTCTGTTTTATTCTTTGTATTTTTTTGCCCTATTTATTTCTCCGATGCTATACATTTCTGCCTGTCCTTTTTACATTTCTGCCTGTCCTTTTTACATTTGTTTATGCATTTCTGCCTCATTATGCAAATGAGGAGGGCTGTGTCTTAAGGGCTCAACTTCTTCCCATTGGTTGGTTAGCATTTTACTGCGTCGGTCAAATCTACATGGCTTTTCCCCGACATGAAGCATTGTTTAATAATGTCAAACTCAGCAGGCAGACGTTCAGTGGCCGACCTCTTACGGGAAGCTGCTAATAGACTGGAAGAATTAGAACGCTGTACATTTGGGATCTGAAATGTTTTTCGGTGGTTTCAGATTCGGCTTTCCAGATCAATAACTCATCGGCGGATGATTTGTTCTACAAAACAGACACCTCTCCGCAACCACCGCAAGGCAGACACTGAGCTACAACCGTAGTTTCCTCAAAACGAGTCTTAGTCCGTGGGCCAGAATCTGTGGGACGTCTCCTTAAGAAGTTTCGTATGAACTGTCAGATGGCAACTTTCTTGCACTTAGATAAGTTGCTACACATAGCAGTGATCTCAAAACACCAATGTTCCCACGTTTTCACTTGCACATTAATAAGTTATTGCTGATAAAAAATCTAAACTGTTGTGCTCCGGGCCGAGAGGTCACGTGATTCGATTTTTGCTGCTCAGCCAATCAGATTGCTGTATTGTCAGCTGAGTGCGCTCAATGTGTAAGGTGTTGTAAACATTTGTTTCCAGACGAAGAAAGCCCAATAATAGCATTTTCTGGCGCCAGTTGGCAAAGATCTTGATGGCAAGGAAAAAGAAATAGCCCAGACCATCCATCATCCATTTTCTAACACGATTATCCCTGCTGGGTTCGGACCGGTGCCGATCTCCAGCTGTCAATGGCCGAGAGGCGGGGTAGACCCTGGACAGGTCGGCAGTCCATCACAGGGCAGAAATAGCCCTGTGATGGACTATAATATACATATTGTGGCAGGCAGGACCCGATATTTTTTGTATCCCCTTGTAACTTCTTCATTTAAAGAGCTAACAGCTTAAAATTTTCTACAGTGGTTGGTGATTATAAGAGGTGTTTATGTGCCAAGACTCAAGAATGTGGGCTACTGTTAGTCCATTTTGGAAGGGGATACATAATGTGGCAGGCTGACCCCGATATTTTTTGTATCCCCTTGTAACTTCTTAATTTAAAGAGCTAACAGCTTCAAATTTTCAGCAGGTGCTTGTTGTTATAAGAGATGTTTATATGCCAAAAATCTAGAATGTGGGATACTGCTAATCCATTTTGGAAGGGGATACATATATGCTCAGCATGATAGTCTGTTTCCAGCATACATTTCTTGGCTGACTTTGTGCAAGATGAGGACAGCATTACTTAAAAATCCAAAGATTGGGGCCTGCTCTGATGGTGCACGGGTATATATATATATATATATATATATATATATATATATATATATATATATATATATATATATATATATATATATATATATATATATATATATATAGGCCTTAGTCCTCAACTTAGCCTGAGGTCCTTTACCGTGTGTCTTCCTCTCATAACCCCTTTCCTTTCAGCCTACTTTGAAATAATTAGCCAATAGAACCTCTAAATTCCAGTAAAAATGCAAGGATCAATTCTCACAACCTAAGGATAGCAGTTTAACTTATGAATATGAAGCTTCGTGCATGCTCAGTATGAGGGATTGCTGCAAAGCCATCAACAATGCAGACGACTGTCCACTGTGGCTGTACGCTCTTTCAGGAGGAGTGAATGCTGCTTGGAGAGACTTGATGCAACCTGCTGGGTTTCCTTAGAGAGGAAAACTTTCAGACCAACCTGTCTGGTCAGCACATATAACAATTGGCTGCAGTGTTTGAAATCAATAAAACTTTTAATGTGAAGTCCAAATATTTTTTAAACATCCTATTCTAATAAAATTGTAATATATATATATATTTTGAAACTCCTCATATACTGTTCTTTTTTTTTTTAAAGCGACACATCTTGTTTTCTTAATATGGTTCTTGGCTGAATTAAAATATCATTAGATCTGATCATTTTGGCAGTAACTTTATTCTGTGTTCATTTGATCACACTTGGAATCAGCTTTATGTAATCCATTCATGCGGGTCTATCCACACACAAAAAACGAACAAGTAGACAGCTGTGATGGACTCAGGAAGGTGGGTTTTTAGTTTCAGCAGACAGACATGCAACAATCTAATGACATAAAGCTAATACTTTCGTGACACATCTGGAGATGACCACAGAGCCGTTTACTTTATCAGAACGTGTTATACTGAGTGATCAGTCTAGTTTTAACCGACATAGCAATCCCTTACGATCGTACTAACAACAGGGGCGGATTAAGGGTAGTCTGGGCCCCTGGGCAAAGAATTTGCCCAGCCCCCCCCCCCCCCCAAAAAAAGTTTACAAACCATGCTATTGTGGATTGTGAATAAATTGAAGCGGTTTGTCGCTTTACGTCTTTCTGAACAATTATAGCCTGCCTGGTCGTGGCACATTAAGCCACTCGTGTCGCAACGGAGTAGACAGAGTTCAATGAAACCTAGCAGAAATACTAGGGGCAGCTATATGCACACGATCTCAAATGATGTAAATTCAAAAATGCAAAGAGAATTAAATTGTTGAAACTAAGCGCAATCAGAGACACTGTCAATATGTTCAATGAAATTAACAACTTGCTAAGGTTTAGACTGAGTGAGAGAGTGGGGGAGGGGCAGCCACCATCTACTACAAAAAATGCATGCTGTGTGCATGTGTGTGACAGAGGCATGGAGGGGAAGACAGAGATGAGGGAAGATAGTGAGTTGGCTAAATTAAAAATGCTGTGTTAATTGCAGTATTACATTACGTTTTATCATTGTAAATACATATTAAGTGTGAGTGTTTTACAGCAGGCTTATGAAACATGTTAGGTCCAAATTGTGAGGAAATAAGGAAAAAAAACATTGAATAAGCTGAAAAAAATATGTTTTCCAATGAACATAATATCAGGGTTACAAACACACATACGTAGCCACAGCTACTACAATAAAACTACTTGTTGTTTCATCATCTGTCTCCAAATTAAAATTGTGCTACTGGGTAGAATTTGCTTGTAATTCGGATCTGTATGAAACAGCACTTTTGCATTCATGCCAGAGTTTAAGACCGTTGCTCTCTCTTTACTCCAATTTATTACACATCGCACTTGGTAGAGCACTTTGTTTCTCCCCCTTTTTTAGCCCCGGTTGTTACTATGGTAAAACACAGGTCTCATTTTACAATTAACACATCACAAGTGACACATTTGTTATTTGAAGTCTTGTCATTGACGACATATCTGAGATCCATGCTGAGATCCGTGCAGTTACAATGGCGTACCGCGCACGTGACGTCACCATCTCATGAGCAACGCCCCTTGCCGCTAAGGTAGGTCAAACAGTGTCAGAGCGCACGTAGCAACCAGCCATTACACATGCAACAGATACAACGATATGACCGACTTTTCAGCTGTTAAACTATCACAAGAGGATGTCCAGGTGCCCAGTTTACTGGTAGAACTGTGGAACAACATACCAACGTTCAGTTCAAACGATGGCTTGAGTGTTGAGGGCTTGGAAAGACTGGAAAACGAGCCGAGTTGATAGAACGGTGAGTGGTGTTTTTCTCCTGCTCGGCGTTCATGGCGTATATTATATAAAACTAATCCTGAATACTAATTAGTACTGGAACTTATTAGGTGGGTGATTCTTTTCGCTGCATCGACCGGTCTGCACCAGATTTGTTGTGAGTCATGGGTGAGTGCTGCTGAACGCGTTTGTGGGAATCGCCCAGTGGACAAGCAGGGAAAATGCGTGACAGCATCTGCGGTGGGGGGCGGCCGGCGGTGCGCGAACCCGGCCGACCGCCCCCCACCGCAGCGGTGGCCAATAGACCCTTTTCACATGACGTCACTCAACTTCCGTTTTGAAGCGGAGCAGGGTATCTTTACTTCCGGCTACATGCTTTTACATAGAAAATTCGGGAGGTGAAGACGTGTTTCACTGGTAATCAGCGCGATGTCATAAGGTAAGACTGAGACCACAATGTGTCGCATTGACTATCTTTATTTTCCTTAGTATTGGTAGCAATCATTGCTGTTATATAGATGCTTTGATCGGGACAGTAACATGTAGATCAAAGCTAACATGCAGCAGCTTGTTAGCTTACCTTACCAAACTTTTACCTATCAGTAATCAGCGTGATTTCATCAGGTAAGACTGAAAGCACAATATTAAACGTGTCTTATTGACTATCTTTATTTTCCTTAGTATTTGTAGCAATCATTGCTGTTATATAGATGCTTTGATTGGGACAGTAACATGAAGATCAAAGCTAACTTGCAGCAGCTTGTTAGCTTACTTTACCTGTCGTTAATCTGATGTAGATGTTATAAAATGATTACTGTAGCTTTGCCATTATAGAAATAAATCTTGTTCACTGAGTGAAAAAAGAGACATTTATCTGCTGCATTGTTCCCCTTACTTGATTATGGTGAGGTGTTATATATAATTGCAGTCACTGAATTAAAAAGATCTTATTCCATTTGAATTTTTTTGTTCATTCCTAAAAAAAATTACCGTGGGTCTATTGGACAGTACTTCTGTTTCTGAATTTTCTGTGTATTATAATGAATTTTCTTCATGATATTATTTGCACTTATATTAATGCACTTTTTTTTTTAGTTTTTGTGCAAAATACTGTATATTTTAAGTAGAAGCCTGAAATTGTTTTATTATACTGTATTAGTAATGACATGTGCTGCTGACCTCTTAGTCAGATCAACCTTTAAAAAAAGAGATCTTAATCTCAATGGGAGTTTATCTGGTTAAATAAAGGTTTTAAAAAGTATTATAATTAATCCATTTTTTTTCTCCCCTTGTCTCTTGTGTCCATCTCTCAGCAGCATCATATCCACCAAACATGGCACAATCACAGAGAAACCGCTACTGCAGTGTCCCACAGTGTTCGAACAACAAAAAAAAAAACTTTCCATATCTCAGTTTTCACAACTTCCCGGCTGATGCTGAGACTGGAGCCCATTGGGTGACGGCAATAAGAAGAGACGAGGGGCCAAATTTTAAAATCCTTCGCGGCAGCACTTACGCCTGCAGTCAGCACTTCTCTTCCGAGGAGACCTATGTTTCTGCAAGTGGTCTTTAACAAATTAAACTCCATCTTTCTTTCTTAAAGATAATTGAGTTATAAGTTTATTTAGCTATTCCCAAGATAATTTCAGTGGCTCACCACGTAAATTTTTATTAGAGCTGTCAAAATCAATTTATTAATGAAAGGAAATTAATTTGAGAAAATAATTAATTTCTGCACATACAAATGGTTTTTAAAAATACTCACCTGTACACTGTGATCGCACACTGTCTCTTTCTCCTGCATTGTTTACATTTCAATTGTTTACTGTTAAATCACTGCTGCACTTTATCCTGTAATTTACTGTAATTCTCAAGCTGTATGCAAACGGAATTTCGTTCTGTACGCACTCTGTGCATACAAAATGACAAATAAAGTTGTCTAAGTCTAATTTGTCTATGGATGAACCCAGAACCACACACAAGGGACTTAAAATGAAAGTCTTTATTGAAGGTTTGATCGGATGGAGGGTGATGTAACCAGCGAGGTAGAACTGCACGGGAACAGGGTGATGGTGTTGGCAGGAGCTGACGGCCCGGAGAGAGACTTCTTGGAACCAGGAACAGGCAGCACGGTCCACAGCTCGGAAAATAATTGACAGTTCAGGGGAGAACCCACCAGAGCTCGGCAGCAGGCTCTTCTGTAAGGCAGAGGGGAACCGGAGCAAGGCAGCACGATAAACAGGACAGGTAAAAGGTAAAATGGACAGAGCTGCTATGAAGTATCTATGTAATAAATAACTAAAATATATGAAGTGTAATGTCTGAAGTTTTTTAAAATCCATGTTTTTTTGGTCAGTTCCTGAAAAATAACAGTATAGGACACAAGGGGTTTGCCCCGACAGCAGCATAATCCATAAATACTATAATGAACTGATTATTAGTGTGCATGCAGTGTGCAAGCAACATTGACAGCGTCTTTCTCAGTCTTTGATGTCCTAAACTAGAATTATTTTATTAATTGAGGCTCCAAATCTACTGACGAGACTGAGAAACACACTGAACCCACAGAGGAATTTTGAGGGATACTGCAAAGTCTGCAACTTTAGTAAAATACTACACACACAAAAAAAAAACGGGAGGGAATGATTCTCCTCATTTTTATTCACAGAGCTGTGACCAAGTGGCCAACAGCATTGACACTTTTCCAAAACAAAGTATGAAAAGGCTCAACATTATACATCAACTATATCCCTGGTGTGACTCATTGGCTAAAAGCTGTGAAACAGATAAGCTGATATAGCAATAAAGCTAGCGTAGCAATATAATGGAGAAATAGAAAACTAATAAATGACAAAAGTCCTGTTGGTAGCATAGCTACCATCATCCTAGCATCTATGCTAACAACAGAGCTAAGAAGACAAAGCTCTTACCTTCATAATCAAAAAGGTATTGTTCCACAAAGAACTTGTCATCTTTGTTGAGTTTGGAGGCTGGTGTGGCCAAAAGCTTTTGTGCCAGTCTGTGCACGTCTCCCAAACGAAATTTGGGTAGATTGGTGAGGGACTGTGTGAATTCCCTATGTAAAAACACTGCTCACGGAGAAAGCGAAAGTAAAGATACCCTGCTTCACCGCAGAACGGAAGTTGCATGACGTCACTGTGAAAAGGGTCTATAGGCCGGAGCGACGCTTGGCTGCGAGGGCCGATCAACGCCGCTTGCGGCTTTAAAATCCTTCATATGCGGCCTATCAGCGTACCTCGGGTCGCTGTTGCACGTTCCATAACAACAATGTTTAAAAACCATGGTTAGGAGACGTCTTAGACTTAGAAAAAGCGGTAGTTTTACTGAGTAAAACCAAGGGTAACTACAGCGAAAGAGTGGAGGAAAACGCATATTTGCCCTACCTGTACCACGTGATATGACGTCACGTTCTAAAAATAGCTCGCTCGCGGTACGCCATTAGCGATGACACTACATGTGGCTCAAGCTAGAGTCCACCTCTTTTAAGCATACTAGCTGGGATCCATGTGGGGCCCGCTAAAAGCACCCTTACCCGGGGCATGTGGTAAGTCAGAGGCCCATGGTAGGGGCCCTCAAAATCAGTCAGAGGCCCACCACACCATCCATTGTCATAAGGCAAAAGCAGGGCTAGGGGCCCTGGTAGTCATAGGGCCTGCTGAAAATATCCTCCACCCGGACCCCTTAACCATTTTCATAAGGGGCCCAAAAGCAGGGCAAGGGCCCTTTCACAACCACATCCACTCTTACCAAGGTTCCAGGGTGAGGGTGCTTTCATCAGGGCCCATGGCTGACTAGCAGGAGCAGCTGTGGAGCCCGCTAAAAGCACCCTAGGGGCCTGTGGTTGGTCAGAGGGCCCTGGTAGGAAGTACCCCCCACTCGCCACCCCAGCCCTCAAAGGGCCCTTGGTAGCCAAATGTCAGGGGTCCCCACTCCCTTCTTGTTTTCATCAGACGCCCTATGAAATAACAATGTATTGTATCGTATATGTTGAAACAGTTTTGGTCTCGGGCCCCCCCGGGGCCCCTGGCCCCAGAGGGCCCCTGGGCGCTGGCCCCACTGGCCCGGTCCGTAATCCGTCCTTGACTAACAAGTGTTACGTTTTCAATTTTAACCCATTAAATGAACGATAATGTAAAGGCACTATTCCTATATTTCGCTAAGAGAAATAAAACATCTTGATTTTCACGCCGAATTGGCTGGAAATGAGGCCGAGTTTACTGCGTTCAGCAAGCTGAATGCGTGCTCCCGACGCAGGGGATACAAATCCTGGCAGGGATACCTAGTTTGACACGACACCGGCCGCCAGCTTACCTCAAGTTCTTTCTGTAAAACTGGCAGACCGTAGTAGTCATGTTTCCTCAGCCATGTCTTTCTCCAAATACGTCGTCGCCTTTTCTTTTTAGGGCTTTCTGCACACAAAATTGCACATATTGCCAAAGCAGCGCGTTTCTCTCCGGTAATGTTTACAGTAGCCATCGACACTTCCGTCTTCTCCTTCTTCTACAGTATGAGCACTCCGGTCACGTCCGAGCGTTGCGCCGTACACAGATCGTGAGCGGTGAACTTTTAAACCCGCGGTTCCGTCGCACAGTTTGAGATGTATATAAGCACCACGGCTGAAAAACTCGTACAGTGTATGCCTGGCTTAACACACTTACCATAACAGCTCCGCATCACCGTTTTTGACAACGAACTTCCACTTCTTCTTCTGTTTTAAAAGTGATGCGCCCTTCTTCTTCTTCGTGTATTAATGGGTGCTGACCACATCCAAAAGGATCATTACCGCCCCTCTAGGTGTGCGCTCTGTTCCTCATCTTTATATTATCAGCAGCGCAACCAGCTACCGTAACACCTGTTAAATGTATCACTGTTATAGCTCCGAAGGTCCACTAACTCATGTGTGCTATAGCGCAGCAACGCGGTGCAGTTTTGAAAGAAAACATACCCAGTGTGGTGTTAGCTTTAGCCTAGCACGCACCCCCCTTCCGCGGTTCACGGGCTTTGTTGACGTTCTGGTCGCCGGCTGAGTTGCACTTCCGCCCGGCTGGGAGAAGTCGGCAGGATCCAGTGTTCTGGAGATCTCTAGGATGACGGGAATATTGGCGATAATAAATGTATCACTTATTGCTCCGAAGGTCCAGAAATTCATGTGTGCTATTGCGCAGCAACGCGGTGCAGTTTTGGAAGAAAAAGTCCGGTCAAAAATAGATTAAAAAAAAACTTCAGGAAAACTGTTGTTTTTTTGATGTGAGACGGTGCAGAGCTGAAAAGTCCATATTGCGGCTGCTAATGAGCAGTAGTTCTTGCTGTTGCAATTATTTTCATCATTCATTTATATCAGTTGTGCAAATTATTTATTTGTTACTTGTAAAAAAATATATATATATATATATATAATATATATTGGGTACCCCCAGCGGGTTGCGAACCTGCGACCTTTGGTGCACCAGCCCAACACCTAAACCACTGTACCAAAAAAAATGTCATGCTGAGCTCTGCATTATGGAGAGGTCAACTGTGTCTAGGAAGTGGTTTTGAGAAGTGGTTTTTGGTTAATTTTGTCACCACGTTAACTTTAAATGGCGTCAAGTACAAAAAGCCCACTTCACGGCGTCGAGACGAACGTTTTGATATATAGTTTGTGGGGGTAGACCCTACGGTTCGGCCTGTATTAACGGTGACGGAAGAAAAATAAGGAACTAGAAACGTTCAACTTCTGAAGAAGTTGAAGAAGGCGCCCGCCTGGTGGTGCGCGTAACCTTCAAAGGCAAAGCTTCCGAGTTCCTTGGTCGTAGGCTTTTATCACTTGGGGATGTTAAATCAAATCTTATGAGTGTGAAAAGGATTTGTCTTCGTCAAAACCAGCCGACAGGGGAAGGTCTGCATCCAAGCAGCATGGAAAATTGGTGTTATTAAAACATGATTAAATACTTCAGTGTAGCATGAAAAAATTAAATATGTGAATAAAAATGTTAAAGGCATTACAAACTACTAAAGGAAGTACAACCACTGTGAAGCAGAAGTTGGTGAGACCTTCCTAGAGCTACTTCCGGTTAGCAACATGCTAAGCGTTAGCAGACCTCTCAACTTTTATCAAAAGTTAGGAGTAAGATTATGCTAATTTGGGGGCGGGGCTTGTTTGGGGGCGGGGCTAATCGGACCCTGGAAGAGCCGGTGGAGTCAACTCCATCTCATTTTTATCCCACCAGACAATGAAGTAGACATGTATTACTTGTGTTAAAAAGAGAAAGAGACATATTAATACTTTTTTGTTCAGTTAATGGATTAAAACATAAATAATACACAATTGTTCAAATAATACTGAATAAAATTAAGTAGATTTTAATTATTGACCGAATTATTATACTGTTACACATTCATCTATGGGTTGTTTATCATTGTGAATCTATAACCTGATTGGTGAATCAGGCTGAGTTTCATCAAGCCTTTATGATCCCCTCAGCAGCAACACTGAAGCACACAGAGGTTCCCGCTGCGCTCTGGGCGCACTGACGCCCAGAAAGCACCTGCTCCGAGGGAAAGGAGGGGAGGGAGAGGAGCAAGCGCGGAGGCACAGAAATACGTGCATGTAGTTAAAAAATGCAGAATTAATAAAAACGAAACGTATAAACAGACCAAGTGTCGTTTTAAACTGCATCTGGTTAGCAGAACTGTTTTTATGATCCAGCGTGCAGCCATGACTGGTTCTGAATGAACCGTCATCTGGCAGCAGCTCCCCCCCCCCCCTCCCCTCCTGCATACGCGGTACAGGACCTTACCGGCTCACTTTCACCACTGTTAAGACTAAAATTATTCATAACTCTGATCACTCTTCCTGCTGCTCTGTTAACATGAACTGCAGCAGGAATTACTGATGGCCACAAGTTGTGAAAGAAGCCAAAACAGCTCAGCAGAAGGCGGAGTTTTGTCGTCCGCAGCCCAGATGGGCTTTGTGATTTTTATACGTGAAAAATGCCATGTTTGCGTGTGAAATGTCTTGTGTTGCGTGTGAGCGTGTGAAGTTAGTGAAATGCGTGTGTCACACGGTCAATGCGTGAGAGTTGAGAGCTATGGCGTTAGCCACTAACATGGTTGTGTCCAGTATCACCGGGTGATTGTACTCTGTTAGTTTGGTCCAAATCCTGTACTGGGAAGTTCCTCAAAAAGGGTGCCAATACTTAATGTCACCAAAGCTCACCAAAGGCCATGTGTCAGATCGGCCTCCTTTAGCAACTAAGCCTCACCAAATCTGGGCCCAGAACTCAACATTTGACAAAAATGGTGTGTAGTGCCATTTCCCACAGGTGAGTGGTGCTGTATTGGCTGGGGGGTAGTTCTTGCTGTTGCAATTTTTTCATCATTCATTAATTTATATCAGTTGTTCACATTGTTTATTTGTTACTTGTAAAAAATAAATAAAAAATATTGGGTACCCCCAGCGGGTTGCGAACCTGCGACCTTTGGTGCACCAGCCCAACACCTAAACCACTGTACCAAAAAAAAGTGCCATGCTGAGGTCTGCATTTTTGCGAGGTCAACTGTGTCTAGGAAGTGGTTTTGAGAAGTGGTTTTTGGTTAATTTTGTCACCACGGTAACTTTAAATGCCGTCAAGTACAAAAAGCCCGCTTCACGGCGTCGAGACGAACGTTTTGATGTATAGTATGTGGGGGTAGACCCTACGGTTCGGCCTGTATTAACGGTGATGGACCCTTATTAGGTGCATAACATAAGGCCTCCGCCATGCATTTTCAATGCATAGGCGGGCGCCTAACTAGAATCGTTCAACTTCTGAAGAAGTTGAAGAAGGCGCCCGCCTGGTGGTGGGCGTGACCGTCAAAGGCAAAACTGCAGAGTTCCTTGGTCGTAGTCTCTCATCGCTTGGGGATTTTAAATCAAACCTTCTGAGTGAAAAGGATTTGTCTTCATCAAAACCTGCCGACCGGGAAAACTTTGCGTCTGCAGAGCTGCAAACTGCGTACTTCGATCTGAGACGCAGCTAATGAGCTAATTGGCGACAGCCGACGGTCAACATTTCCCATTCATTTGCTACGGTAGTCCTAAACCACTACTGACATAATACACTTTTTGGCCACAAGCGTCATTTTGGGGGCGTCGTTTCCACCTCTTCTCTTAGAGCCGTTTTTAATAGAAAGAAGAAAAGGCAAAAACGGTCCAAACAAAAGGTTGAAACGTTTACATTTGTAACCTCTGCCTTACGTAAACACTAGCATTAAATCTTAATAAATAAAAGTATAGACAATTATTTCAGTAACTCAATTCAGTAAGTGAAATACAATATATACAGGGGTTGGACAATGAAACTGAAACACCTCTCATTTTAGTGTGGGAGGTTTCATGGCTAAATTGGACCAGCCTGGTGGTCAATCATCATTAATTGCACATTGAACCAATAAGAGCAGAGCGTGAAGGTCCAATTAGCAGGGTAAGAGCACAGTTTTGCTCAAAATATTGCAATGCACACAACATTATGGGTGACATGGGTGAGTTCAAAGGAGGACAAATTGTTGGTGCACATCTTGCTGGATGTGTCAAAACTTTCTTCAATTGAATAAAAACAAAACTGAAGTAATAATATTTGGACCAATAGAGGAGAAATCAAAAGTTAGCACACAGCTTCAGTCGCTTCAGCTAGAAACCACTGATCAGGCCCGAAATCTGGTTGTAGTGATGGACTCAGACCTGAACCTCCAAAAGCATTTACAGACAGTGACAAGGTCGGCTTTCTATCACCTGAAGAACATTTCCAGGATTAAAGGACTGATGTCTCAGCAGGATCTGGAAAAACTAATCCATGCGTTTATTTTTAATAGAATTGATCACTGCAATGGTGTTTTCACAGGTCTGCCTAAAAAGTGGATCAGACAGCTGCAGCTGATCCAGAACGCTGCTGCCCGCGTCCTCACTAAGACTAAAAAAAGTAGAGAACATGAACCCAGTTCTAAAGTCCTTACACTGGCTCCCTGTATCTCAGAGAACAGACTTTAAAATACTTCTGTTAGTCTATAAATCCCTAAATGGCTTAGCACCTAAATACATTACAGACTTGTTATCAGTGTATGAACCCTCCAGACCACTCAGGTCTTCTGGCTCCAGCCTGCTTACCTAGAACCAGAACCAAACAAGGAGAAGCAGCATTTAGTTCCTATGCTCCACTTATCTGGAACAAACTTCCAGAAAACTGTAAAAGTGCGGAAAGCCTGAGTTCTTTTAAATCAAGATTAAAAACACATTTGTTTAAAATTGCCTTTGACTGTTCTAGTTCAACTGTTTTACTGTTTTTAATGTTCTTCTTTGTTTCTACATTCTATCTGTACTTGCTTTTATTCTATTTTCTATCTACATTTTATTCCTACTTGCGTTTATTTTGCTATATTATAATCATGTAAAGCACTTTGTATTGTCTATGTACTGAATTGAGCTATATATATAAATTTCCCTTGCCTTGCCTTGCATCTGTGACCAAGACAGCAAGTGTTTGTGATGTATCAAGAGCCACGGGGTCCAGGGTAATGTGGACGAACCACATCCAACAGCATTAACTGTGGACGCACGAGGAAGCTGTCTGTAAGGGATGTTCGGGTGCTAACCCGGATTGTATCCAGAAAACAAAAAACCACACAACTCTACTTATAACTAACTTTCTGAAATATAAACTAAAGTTCACCAATCAGTTCTAAAACATCTTTAGATGAACTCTTGTTGAGACCTGGAGTATGGAGCACCAAGTCTTCCATATTTAAAAATAAATACAGAAATAAATAAATGCTCAATAACTTAATATGCATACAATTATGTGCCACCAAAAATACAATGCACAAATAAATGCAGATAGAAAATGAATTATACAGTGAGACAAAATGTATATATTTCCTTTAATTAGCCAATTTATTAATTACTTATTTTTTTAAAGTATTTATTTATGTGCATGTTATAATATTTTTGTCTGTTTTATTCTTTCTTTGTATTTTTTTGCCCTATTTATTTCTCAGATGCTATTTATTTCTGTTTGTCCTTTTTACATTTCTGTTTCTCGTTTTTACATTTCTATCTGTCCTTTTTACATTTCTGTTTCTCGTTTTTACATTTCTGTTTGTCCTTTTTACATTTCTGTTTGTCCTTTTTACATTTCTGTTTGTCCTTTTTACATTTCTGTTTCTCGTTTTTACATTTCTATCTGTCCTTTTTACATTTCTGTTTGTCCTTTTTACATTTCTGTTTCTCCTTTTTACATTTCTGTTTGTCCTTTTTACATTTCTGTTTCTCGTTTTTACATTTCTATCTGTCCTTTTTACATTTCTGTTTGCAATTTTTACATTTCTGTCTCTCCTTTTTACATTTCTGCCTGTACTTTTTACATTTCTGTATGCATTTCTGCCTCATTATGCAAATGAGGAGGGCTGTGTCTTAAGGGCTCAACTTCTTCCCATTGGTTGGTTAGCATTTTACTGCGTCGGTCAAATCTACATGGCTTTTCCCCGACATAAAGCATTGTTTAATAATAACTCAGCAGGCAGACGTTCAGTGTCCGACCTCTTAAGGGAAGCTGCTAATAGACTGGAAGAGTTAGAACACTGTACATTTGGGATCTGAAATGTTTTTCGGTGGTTTCAGATTCGGCTTTCCAGATCAATAACTCATCGGCGGATGATTTGTTCTACAAAACAGACACCTCTCCGCAACCACCGCAAGGCAGACACTGAGCTACAACCGTAGTTTCCTCAAAACGAGTCCGTGGGCCAGAATCTGTGGGACGTCTCCTTAAGAAGTTTCGGATGAACTGTCAGACGGCAACTTTCTTGCACTTAGATATGTTGCTACACATAGCAGTGATCTCAAAACACCAATAATCCCACGTTTTCACTTGCACATTAATAAGTTATTGCTGATAAAAAATCTGAACTGTTGCGCTCCGGGCCGAGAGGTCACGTGATTCGATTTTTGCTGCTCAGCCAATCAGATCGCTGTATTGTCAGCTGAGTGCGTTCAATGTGTAAGGTGTTTCCAGACGAAGAAAGCCCAGTAATAGCATTTTCTGGCGCCAGTTGGCAAAGATCTTAATGGCAAGGAAAAAGAAATAGCCCAGACCATCCATCATCCATTTTCTTACACGTTTATCCCTGCTGGGTTCTGACCGGTGCCGATCTCCAGCTGTCAATGGGCGAGAAGCGGGGTATAAACTGGACAGGTCGCCAGTCCATCACAGGGCAGAAATAGCCCAGACTTTTGCTCATTTTACTGTGATATCACCAAGACCTGCTGCGCTAGAATAGCATAGCCAAACGACTTATCCCCGCCAGAATGTGTATCCCCTGCATCAGGAGAGTGTTTAAAATCAATAAAACTTTTAACCTCCAGCTTTGCGAAGTCTAAATATTTTTAAACATCACATTCTAATAAAATGAAATTGATTTTTTTAAATTCCTAATACATTGATCTGTTTTTAAAATCGACATATCTCGTTGTTGATAAACAAAGAGCAAAAGGCTGGGGTGTTAAATGGGCACGGTGTCGTGCCAAACTAGGTATCCCCGCCAGGATTTGTATCCCCTGCGTCGGGAGCGCGCATTCAGCTTGCTGAACGCAGTAAACTCCGCCTCATTTCCAGACAATTCGGCATGAAAATCAAGATGTTTTATTTCTCTTAGCGAAATATAGGAATAGTGCCGTTACATTATCGTTCAGTTAATGGGTTAAAATTGAAAACGTAACACTTGTTAGTACGATCGTAAGGGATTGCTATGTCGGTTAAAACTAAACTGATCACTCAGTATATTACGTTCTGATAAAGTAAACGGCTCTGTGGTCATCTCCAGATGTGTCACGAAAGTATTAGCTTTATGTTATTAGATTGTTGCATGTCTGTCTGCTGAAACTAAAAACCCACCTTTTGTGCCAAAACTCAAGAATGTGGGCTACTGTTAGTCCATTTTGGAAGGGGATACATATTCTGGCAGGCTGACCCCGATATTTTTTGTATCCCCTTGTAACTTCTTAATTTAAAGAGCTAACAGCTTCAACTTTTCTACAGTTGTTTGTGATTATAAGAGGTGTTTATGTGCCAAAAATCTAGAATGTGGGATACTGCTAATCCATTTTGGAAGGGGATACATATATGCTCAGCATGATAGTCTGTTTCCAGCATACATTTCTTGGCTGACTTTGTGCAAGATGAGGACAGCATTACTTACAAATCCAAAGATTGGGGCCTGCTCTGATGGTGCACGGGTATATATATATGTATATAAGAGGCCTTAGTCCTCAACTTAGCCTGAGGTCCTTTACCGCGTGTCTTCCTCCCTCTCATAACCCCTTTCCTGTCAGCCTACTTTAAAAAAATTAGCCAATAGAACCTCAAAATCCCAGTAAAAATGCAAGGATCAATTCTCACAACCTAAGGATAGCAGTTTAACTTATGAATATGAAGCTTCATGCATGCTCAGTATGAGGGATTGCTGCAAAGCCATCAACAATGCAGACGACTGTCCACTGTGGCTCTACGCTCTTTCAGGAGTGAATGCTGCTTGGAGAGACTTGATGCAACCTGCTGGGTTTCCTTAGAGAGGAAAACTTTCAGACCAATCTGTCTGGTCAGCACATATAACAATTAGCTGCAGTGTTTGAAATCAATAAAACTTTTAATGTGAAGTCCAAATATTTTTTAAACATCCTATTCTAATAAAATTGTAATATATTTTTAAACCACTACTGATATAATACACTTTTTGTATTATGTTATTACAATATATTAAAATATATATAAAATATATTACAATATTATATATTGTAATATATTTTGAAACTCCTCATACTGTTCTTTTTTTTTAAAGCGACACATCTTGTTTTCTTAATATGGTTCTTGGCTGAATTAAAATATAATTAGATCTGATCATTTTGGCAGTAACTTTATTCTGTGTTCATTTGATCACACTTGGAATCAGCTTTATATAATCCATTCATGCGGGTCTATCCGAACAAGTAGACAGCTGTGATGGACTCAGGAAGGTGGGTTTTTAGTTTCAGCAGACAGACATACAACAATCTAATGACATAATACTTTCGTGACACATCTGGAGATGACCACAGAGCCATTTACTTTATCAGAACGTGATATACTGAGTGATCAGTCTAGTTTTAACCGACATAGCAATCCCTTACGATCGTACTAACAAGTGTTACGTTTTCAATTTTAACCCATTAACTGAACGATAATCTAACGGCACTATTCCTATATTTCGCTAAGAGAAATAAAACATCTTGATTTTCACGCCAAATTGTCTGGAAATGAGGCGGAGTTTACTGCGTTCAGCAAGCTGAATGCGCGCTCCCGACGCAGTGGATACAAATCCTGGCGGGGATACCTAGTTTGGCACGACAACTGTCGCCAGCTTACCTCAAGTTCTTTCTGTAAAACTCGCAGACCATAGTAGTCATGTTTCCTCAGCCATGTCTTTCTCCAAATACGTCGTCGCCTTTTCTTTTTAGGGCTTTCTGCACACAAAATTGCACATATTGCCAAAGCAGCACGTTTCTCTCCGGTAATGTTTACAGTAGCCATCGACACTTCCGTCTTCTTCTTCTTCTTCTTCTTCTACAGTATGAGCACTCCGGTCGCGTCCGAGCGTTGCGCCGTACACAGATCGTGAGCGGTGAACTTTTAAACCCGCGGTTCCGTCGCACAGTTTGAGACGATATAAGTACCACGACTGAAAAACTTGTACAGTGTATGCCCGGCTTAACACACTTACCATAACAGCTCCGCATCACCGTTTATGACCACTTCTTCTTCTTCTGTTTTAAAACTGGTGCGCCCTTCTTCTTCTTCGTGTTTTAATGGGTGCTGACCACATCCAAAAGGATCATTAGCGCCCCTCGAGGTGTGCGCTCTGTTCCTCATCTTGATATTATCAGCAGCGTAACCAGCTACTAGTGATGGGTCCGGCAACACCGATGCGTCGGCGCATGTGTCGGTCTCATAGAGCGAAACCCGTGTCGATGTGTGTATTGCTACGGAAAAGTCACGTGACCGATACAGGAACTGTTTCGGTCACGTGACCAATACAGCACCTGTTTCGAACTGACTGACGCGCCAAACTGTTTCTGTTCCCTCTAAGCTGCACGCGTGTGCATTCGC